>NC_069720.1:10670534-10970534 GCF_027358585.1 Pangasianodon hypophthalmus
CTCAAGTTGTTGTCAATAAAATAATTTGTAATGAAAATTGTTTTATTAAATTAGAAAAGAATGCAAAATAGAAGCATTTTCACTAGTGCTGTAATCTACACATCAGCTTACAAAATCACACACTAGGGTTTCAGTGTTTCACACTTTAATGGCCAAATCTCACACACCCACACACCCACACACATGCACACGCACACAGTGTAATGATTCTTTTTTCTTGAGTGTGACTGCAATGAGGTTTTGTCCATTTTCTCAATAATAAAAGTTTTTGGCCATGCTGCTTCAGTGGGATATAAAGCAAGTGTCAGAGTGAGAGTTCCTCAGTGTGCATGCAGAGTTACAGGAACAGGAGTGTGTTTCAGGTTTATTTAACTGCTAAATAAACCATGAATTCTTCACTCTGGTAAAAATCTTTGTTTATATTCATGTTGTATGTAATTTAATCTGAAGCCCTGGGCCTGAGAGAAACTGTGGTTAGTGTTACCATAACAACAAGGATGGTGTGAATCCCAAAAGAGAACTGAACTGAACATATTATTATCATATTGGCCGAGTTTAAACAATGTTGGCCTCACTGAGGTGTTTTAATTGAACAGACAGCAAGGAGAATTCATGACTGCAGTAAAGACATACATAACTTCTAATCTAATGGGTGAATTCTGTTGAATGCGATCCAATTAGTAATAATTATTACATTATGATTAATTAATGATTAAACAGATGTGTGTAAGAGCATTTTTTTATTCTGCACTCACTGACTGATTATTTGCAGATATTTGTTTTCTAAAAGCGAAAGAGCGTTCTGAAGTCTGATTAATTCAACTCTGTGTTTGTGGCTGTTGGAAAAAGGGTGCAACAGAATCAGTGTGTAATGACCAGTGCAGCTTAAACACTCTTCAATCAGAGGAATAAAAAACACTCTTGTGTGTCTGTGTTCCACACACTCATCATCACAGTCTCGACCTCTTCAGCGCAGAACTGTAATGAACACTTACACACACTCACGATCGAGACACCGGGAGTCGATTTCACACACTCACCAATCAAAGACACAAACACAATCTGCACACACACACGCGCACACACACACACAGCCTAGTTTTCTCCAGAGACCTGGAGCAGAATATATTTAGAGACAAAAGGTTCCATTTAGTGCTGTAATAGTTCTCCAATTTCACTATAGAGAAAACCTTTTAGGTTCTATTTAGAACTCTAGAACTGAAGAGTTTGCAAGTATGAGTTGAACCCTTAACCATCCAAAGAATGTTTTTTTCTAATAGTGTAATTATAAAGAATATAGAACACTACAAACACTACATACACCCCCCACCCAGCCACCCCAGACAAACACACACACACACACACACACACACACACTGTTTTACACTGGTTACAGAGTTGAGCTGCTCACTGTATGAATGTGTGTTGTGAGTCAGTGAAGTGGAATATTTAAAAGAAATCAGTTTATTCAGTTACAGTTTTGTTTAATTAAACAGTAAACAAACTGCAGCTAACACACATCAGATCATAGTGTAATACTGTTTAATTCAGAAGAACAAAAACAGAAGAAAATGGATTCCTGTCCTCATTTAAGCAGCACACAAACACACCTACACAGACCCACGTCTGCCGACCCAGGCCCAAAGACACCCAAGCAGGCCCACACTCCCCACCCAACACACTCGTAAATAAGCAGGGTGGACTGCTGTAGTGTGATTAGTGTTAGCAGTTATGGCTAGCAGTTAGATTAGAGTTAGCAGCCCAAGGTAAGAAGTTAGCATCTAGACTTGGATTAGCACTGGTCCCTCACTAGCAAGTGACTGACAGACAAGTGGGCCAAAATATCTATGATTCATCCGCATCAGTTTTACTTGAATCCGTTTTGCAAAACTAAACAGGAAATAAACAGGAAATAAACATTCTATGGAATTACCACTAGCCGGCGTGACTGCAACATTAGCGGCAATAGATAGCATACAGTTTATGGCTAGCTGTTCGGTTCCAGTTTTGCATTATTCTAACTGTTAGCAGCTGTGGTTGTTTGTGCTGGAATTAGCAGTTAGCGTTTAGCACTTAGGTTTTAGGGATTAGAATTTAGGGTAAGAGTTTACTATTATCAGTTAGCATTGAGAAATTTGCAGCACCTTCACACCACACTTTCTCCACTTCCTCCTTCCCTTTTTCCCACAGAAGCTGGAGAAGTCTATTTCCGGTTTTTGCTGTGATCATCAGGTACTCTTCGTTTTCCGGCTGTTGGAGAACTGCAGAACGTGCGTAAACCAGCGACTGACAGAATCGACTCAGCACCAGCGTATACAAAGCGTTTCTTTCATCAGTGTTCAGAGGAACTACGCTCTCAAACCCAGCAATCACCGGACCCCCAACCTCAAGCGGATTTGCACTCTCGATCATCATGTACATGATCATGATCGCCAGCTCGAACACGAAATAACCGCTGCTCATATCGCCAAAGTCCAGAATCCCGCTGATCCTGTACCATGATGGTCCCTCCGGCTCCACGAGGATGTTGTGATCATTCAGATCTCCATGATTTATACCTGAAACATCACAAAACATCTCATTACAACATGTCATCTTAAAATATTTCAGAACTTATTACAAACTGAAAAATCGCTAAAACAAAGAACGTTAAAATGTCATGGCCGTACTGTGGCCTGTGCAGCATCTAGCTATTAGTCTGTTACAAAACAAGATAGGTAGCAGTTAGCATCCACAGTGTCTACAGTGCAAGTTACCCCAACATGCTAATGCTAATGTACCCCAGCTCCTGACTCACTCTTGCGGAAAGAGGGAAGTTTCGGTACCACTTGGTTTCGGTACTGATCAATAACTTCTCTAACAATGAGCTGCAGCGGATCTCCGTCCATCACAGAAAGATAATCTTCTATCAGAGGAACGCAGGACAAACTCCAGATGAAGTTCTCCCTCTGAAGAACACTGAGGTCCTCATGCTCCATCTTTATAAAAAAAAACATATAACATTTAAAATATTGCACTTTATTAAAATATGAATATTTCCTAATCATACTTTTAAAAAAAATTATTTTACTTATTTTTTCTACTTTTGTTCATTTTTTTCCTTATTTGTCTCTCTCTTCTGTTCTTTCTATTTTTCTTTTTTTAAAGAATCTTAATCATTTGTATTTTCTTTCATTCCTATGATAACTTTTTATTAATATGTTGAAATATTATTCTGCTGTTTGTGTCAGATGTAATTAATCTATAATTATCATGTCCTCACACACTATAAGTTTAAATGTTTATATAAAAATATAGATAAACTCAGTTGGTAAAGTGGATGTCTCACCCGCAGTAAAACCAGGTCCAGCTTGGCAGCCATTTTTCCCATTTCGTACAGTAGCTGTGGTGTGCAAGTGATTTTGGCCACTGGAGTTCCAGGCAGATACGTCAGCAAGCGCACCAAATATTTCTGCAGGCCATATCCACAATCTAAGGATCAATCAGAGCAGAGCACAACTAATGATGAAATCATCTATAGAACAATAGGTTTGCATTTAAAACGCCTGTGTTATCACAACAGAGCAACATCACAGTTTAATAATGCATACAGTCCTGAAGATTGCGAGTTTGAATCCTGGTGATGCCAAAGCCATCTGTGGCTGGGAGACCAAAAGAGCAAAAGAGCTCTCTGTGTGGGCGGGGAGTACTCTGTCCCCTGTCAATCACAATAGCACTGGCCAATCACGGGCATCTGTAAGCTCATGCATGTGGAAGGGGGCAGATAGCTCTTAACTCCAAGTGTGTTACGCTGCCCTGTGATGCAACATGAGCAGCAGCATTTGAAGATGCAGTTGTCTGGCTTCACATGTCTCAGAAAAAGCACACGTTGATACATGTGCACACCCTTTGCAGTTGGTAGCTGTTGTATGACGGGGGGATCTGATTGGTGGGTGGGAATTGGCCAAGACTACTGTAAAGTAGCAAAATAAAACAAAAAAAAAAAAAAACAGAGGACAGCTGAGACTCACTATAATATCTTTAATTGACGATGCACACTCCTTAAGAATGGTTTGGAGTGTAGGGTATAGGGTGTAGGGACTCACAATAATATTTTTAACCAATGCACACCCGTTGAATGGTTTAAGGTGTAATGTGTAAAGTTTAGGGTGTAGGGTAAAGGGTGTAGGGTTTAGGATGTAGAGTTTAGGGTTTAGGGTGTAGGGTGTCACGTATAAGAGACTCACTATAATATTGTTGATTGTAAGTTGTAAGTCGTAGGTTTTAAGAAACTGCATTTATTAGCTGACATCACAATGAAGTAAAAAAGCCACACCCACCAATCAGAGCACTCTGAGCTGAACGTGGTCCACTTACTTTTGGGAAGATTCCAGCGTGGTGGGCATGGCTATGTTCCCTACACCCTGTGTGATTTCAGACAGTAGTACAGTCTGTCAGATGTCAGAGGGATTGACACACCTCCAGACCAATCAGCACACTGAGAACGGGAACAGGAAACTGTGACCATATAAGGAAAGTAAAGGGAAGTAGAGTGTGATGGATGAGCGAGGACAGAATCGAGAGATCTAAAGGTGTGTATATATTTCATACCGATCTCCTCCAGACTCATTGTCTCCCCCGTGATGGTGCACAGAGCCGTCTGAGCTGGAAGTCCATTCTGCTGCAGGAAGTTCATGCTGTGTGTCTGCAGCTCAAGCAGTTTCATGTCCTCACTGTCCGAAGAGTTCATGACCTTCAGCACAAACTCACCAGCGTCCACACACACCACGTGAGAGTTCTGATCAGCGTAACTGGGCAGAGGACTCACGGTGGACACAGTTAACCCAAAAAGACGTGCAGTGATTTCTGTCACCTGGGAATGGCTCAGGTTCGGCTTGGACTCTTTCTTAAATGACATTGCTGTAGGAGGAACAACATGAGGGAACATTAGCATCTGACCATGGGGCGATTCAGCTGAAATTAAAAAAAGAAACAAGGCAAAATCTGATGTATACTGTACATTATAGATTTATTCAAAGTGTTTGTACAAACATTCCCTTTTTGAGTTTTTACAGCTGTGGTGTTTCCCCAGGGCGAGCTTTGGTGTCAGGCATTATCTTTACCTTTACAGTCAGCAGAACAATAAAACTCATCGTCTTAATGTTAATGTTAAATAAATCCCTAATGTGTTCATCTTCCCATTCCATTCTAATGATTTTTTGGAGGATCTGATTCTATCTAACCTTACCTTCTGGCTCTACCTTTTAGTTATGCCATAGTTATGCCATATGTCATAGTTAGACCTGCTGGAGTCCCTGCTCACAAATCACCATAGGACAAGAGCATACATAATAATCTGTCTGTCTGTCTGTCTGTCTCACTCTCTCTCTCTGATCACAGCGTACGTATATCCTCTTTAAACATTTACATGAAGAAGACATTGTACACATTTAATATTTTGATATATATATATATATATATATTTTTTTTTTCCTACAAATTCATAGCCAATAAAAAGACAATATAACATATATATAGCCTGCATGACTCTGATTGGCTGACATCTCCAGTATACTCTTTACTCAGTTTGTGATATTTCTGGAACTGGAACCCTAGTCACTATATATTGCACTATTTTTAGTGCTGTGCCATGTTGAAGAAAGTACCCATAATGCATTTAGCTTCTAGTAGGGAGCAATGGGACAGCACACAGAGACACAGTTGCTGTCTGGGAGGCATAGAGACACTTTCTCCTTCACACTACAGATGTGATGTGGCAGTATGAATGCCAGACCACCTCCCAGACCACCTCTTCGAGACGCATTTGACCGCGTTCACACCTGGACTCAGTGTTGATGGGATCACCCAGGACGCATGTTAATGTTAAAGTGTAAACGGGGCCTCTTAGTATTCTGCATTCACATAGTTAATCATTTACACATACAGCATAACAGTTAATCACATAGAGTCAATCTTATCAGCATCTGAGCTGTTTGATGATTTTGTGGCCTGTGTGTATGTTTGTCTGTGTGTCTATGGTCTGCAATGCTGTTTGTTAATGTGGTGAAATCATTATATTTCATTAAATTATATGAAGATTCACCACAGACACTTTGATATTAAAGCAGGAATGCTAACGGTATTGCTAAAGGCAGTTTAATCTTTAAACAGTTTAAGCAACAGGGAGGCAAAGAGCCAGAACCCTGTAGCCGTTTAGGAGTCAAAAGATTCGGCTCCAAATGATTTGAATCACTAAAAAGAGTCAAAAGAGTGTTTGTTTCTCTTTATGATAATGCAGCCACATTGAGAGAAATAATATATAATACACAATTTATAAAGCATTAAAGCTGTAGTACTTATAAAACTTGTCTTACCTCCGGAATAAAATATAGTCTGTGAAGAGTTCACTGTCACCCTGTTATACCAGCCGCACAGATGTGTGTGTGTGTGTGTGTGTGTGTGTGTGTGTATAATGTTTTGCGGAAACTCTACAGAGGGAGTTGGGTTGCCAGATCAGGAGATTTAACTCCTTGAACTTAATGTGTTCATTATAACACACAAACTCTCTCACACACACACACACACAAACACACACACTGACCTAAACAGTCTTGTAGGGAGACATAATCTCCCACTGCAGCAGGCTGTTGTAATGACTCGGGTTAGATTTATGCAGTCTTCCTGCTACAGGTGTTGTGTCCCACAATGCACTGCAGTTTCAGTAAATAAATAAATAAATAAATAAATAAATAAATAAATAAATAAACTGCCATGAAGATGGCAACAGTAAAATGGCAATAGTCTTATGCATATATGTATGTATACTATATTCTGTATATACATTCACCATCCACTTTATTAGAAACACCTGTACACTTGCACAGTAATGAAGTTATCAGCCAGGCTGTTTTTTTTTTTTTTGAGAGAGAGAGAGAGAGAGAGAGAGAGAGACAGTTCTGTGGATGGAAACACGTTGTTGATAAGCGAGGTCCCAGGAGATTAGCAGTTTCTGAAAAACTCAAACCAGCCCTTCTGGTACCAGCAAGCATGCCACGGTTAAAGTCACAGAGATCATATTTTTTCTTCATTCTGATGTTTGATGCGAACATTAACTGATTAACATTAACTGTGTGTATATGTGTGTATGAGGTGAGTTTATTGGTCACTATATGCATATTAATACTGTAGCAGCACAGATGGAAATAAATCATTCAGAGTCATTTTGCTTACATAAATGAATCAGTGAATCACACATTTTTTTAAATTTTTTTTTTAAATGAGCTGATTAAAGGTCACAAGTGCAGCTTTAAAACTCTTATTTTATAGTTGACATTAAAATTTGTCTCTTCACTGGGCTGTAAGTGAATAATGAGATAGCATGCCTTAGTATGTTCACACACTGAACACTGATTCACTAAGATTAATGACTCACACCTGCTAAAGATTCAGCAAGTTATGTGTGTTTTACTGTCACCACCACTCTCAGCCAATCAGAACACACCATACTGATTGACAGTATAATGTCATCTGTTTTGGATGTCATATTTTGGATAACTGAGGAAATTTACTTACTTCTTGGTGTTGATTCAGCTTTTTGACACCTGAACAAACAAACTTTTAACATCTTTAGATTCTTTTCAGGTGTTAAACAGCATGAAAACAGGAAAATACAGAAATATATACTTGAAGCTCAGTAACTAAATCTGTCCTCAGTAATCTCTTTTTTTTTTTCCTCTTTGAGCTTTCTGTTGATTTTTTGGACTTTCACACACAACTGTCTCCAGAATTTACAAAGAATGGCGCAAATAAAAAAAACAAAAAACACTGAGTGAGAGACAGTTCTGTGGGTGGAAACACCTTGTTGATAAAAGAGGTCCCAGGAGATCAGCAGTTTATGAAATACTCAAACCAGCCCTTCTGGTACCAGCAACCATGCCACGGTTAAAGTCACAGAGATCACATTTTTTCTTCATTCTGATGTTTGATGTGAACATTAACTGAAGCTCTTGACCTGTATCTGCATGATTTTTTGCATTGCACTGCTGCCACATGATCGGCTGATTAGATAACTGCATGAATGTGCAGGTCTTCCTTTTGTGTGAATTTGTGATTTATCTAATTCCTATATTATTGTTCTGGCTCTTCACTTCACTGTGTCATTTTTAGCTTTAAACACTGAAATCTCCTCATTTTGCATCACAGTGAGTGTGAAACTCCTCTTCACAAAAATGAAGAATGAATCTGACTGAAAGTTAAAATGACTATATAGTGAGTAAATAATAATTCACACATACTACTACACTTACTAGTAGAAATAGTATAGAGTATAGAATAATACATTAAACAATATATTATTAATATTAATACTAATAATAATAGTAATAATAATAACAATAGGTCAGTATATGGGCTGGCTCTCCAATTCATACTGTAGGACAGACTGTAAACCCTACACTAAATGTTCTCATGGAGCATGCTGATGAAAGGGTGGGGTTTGGGGGGATTTGCACCTGAAAACATGACTGTCGCAGAGACACAAATTCCAGTATCACCATCAGGCCCCAGTGTTCTCAGAGCTCTGGACCTCGTCGATATCCAACCCCAAAAAGATTCCCGCTCTGACCCAAGAACTTCATTTCATCTTGTAGAGAGGCGTGATTGAGAAGGTAGACTCCTCAATTCAGGACAAAGGGTTCTACTCAAGGTACATTCTCATTCAGAAAAAGTATGATGGTTTCCATCCTATTTTATATGTGAGACAGCCGAATTGGTTCTTAAAAGTCCTTGCACTTTCCTTATGCCCAGACTGTAATTCGTGACATGCAGACACAGGACTGGTTTATGGTAGATCTGTCTATTCCCATGTTCCCATACTTCCTCCATGGAAAGTTCTACTCTTTGGCTTCTCTCTAGTTCCACGGTCATGAGTCATGAGGACACTGCTGTATTCAGACACGTGGCTCCTCTGTACTGATCTGACACACGTACTGTACACCCTCCACACATCCCAGTGCTCACTCTCACAGTGAACTCAGAAAAGAGCTCGCTAGCCTTCAACATGGTCCATCACAAGACTCTTCTGTCAGAGCTAGAGGTTTGTTTCTTACCTGGATGGATGGTTATATCAGGTGGAATGGAGAAGACGCACATCTGCTTCATGCAGAGTCTCCACTGGTGTCCCACAAGGCTCAGTACTGGACACTCAGTACTCACTCTGTCGGTGAGGTCATATCTTCTATAACCACTCTCTTGGTGTGGTCTCCCAAACCACCACATCGCTATGCTCCATCCACTGGCTTCCTGCATCTTCTGGATCAGGTAAGGTTAAAGGGAATGTTTTTCAGCCTTTAGGAGAATTCACCCATTTCATACAGTTTTCATAATGTATTGACTCACCAATTTGATTAAAACATTTCAAAGACGTCACAACACACATCTACTGTACAAACTGACAGATGAACTGAAATCATCTTAAGCTTTAATGCAGCGTTTGTGTGTGCATGTGTGTGTGTGTATGTGTGTGTGAGGTGACTTTATTGGTCACTATATGAATATTAATAGCAGCACAGATGGAAATGAATCATTCAGAGTCGTTTTGCTTACATAAATGAATCAGTGAATTGCACATTTTTTTTTAAAAAAAGATGAGCTGATTAAAGGTCACAACTGCAGCTTTAAAACTCTTATTTTATAGTTGACATTAAAATTTGTCTCTTCACTGGGCTGTAAGTGAATAATGAGATAGCATGCCTTAGTATGTTCACACACTGAACACTGATTCACTAAGATTAATGACTCACACCTGCTAAAGATTCAGCAAGTTATGTGTGTTTTACTGTCACCACCACTCTCAGCCAATCAGAACACACCATACTGATTGACAGTATAATGTCATCTGTTTTGGATAACTGAGGAAATTTACTTACTTCTTGGTGTTGATTCAGCTTTTTGACACCTGAACAAACAAACCTTTAATGTCTTTAGATTCTTTTCAGGTGTTAAACAGCATGAAAACAGGAAAATACAGAAATAAATACTTGAGGCTCAGTAACAGGCTGAATCTGTCCTCAATAATCTCATTTTTTCTTCTTTGAGCTTTCTGTTGATTTTATTCAGTGGGCCATTCGGTGTGTTTCTCCGGATAAAACCAGACCTGATATTTTTCCTCTAGTTAATATTTATAGCTCTGACATGAACTTGAACCTGCTGATGCCGCTGCTGATAAAATTATACCTGGGACATAAAAACTGCAGCAGTAAAAACACTGCAAGGTGAAACAGTGCAGAATGTGACCTTTGGATTCTGGACTTTTTGCCATTCAAATCCCTCTCTGGAACAGAGTTTAGATGTGAAATAAGATTTTTAAAAAAATTTATTTTGGCATCTGTCTTTGAACTAAAAAGTTCAAACTGGAAACACATATACATTTTTCCTGTATCTGATGCTAACATCATTCATATCTAACTATTCATAAACACTGATTTAACCTCTGATCCTAAATCCCTAATCTTCAGCATAACTGCTAACTCCACCACATGTTAAATCAGACACTCACAGTGTGTATTGTATTTATTGTGTGATATTTTTGTGGTTCTATGTTTGACTGATGAAGCTTTTGGGACCTGCTGTAAACAGAATTATTATCGTAGTGGCTGGAAATCAGAAATCAGCATTGAGTCATAACTTTGCAGGAATGACTTCTAACACAGAGTCTAAGTCCAAATCATGGCTTTACCGAGATACTGAAGTGGAAAATCACAGTTAAATATTATAATAATTATTAATAATTTACATATCTGACAGCTTGGTGTGGCAGCGTTGGCATTAGCAATAATGCACTAAGGGCAGCATTATGCACTGATATATTGGCTGATGTTTTAAGTAGAAATCTCATATAAGGATATATTTACACATTCTGCCTTTTCTTCCTGACACATTTCTGTAATGACTGTCATGTTTTTGTGACTGAGGTTTAACCTCAGATGAAAATCCTCTGGATTACTCTATAGAAATCTATGGCATGTACAGTCAGGTCCATAAGTATTTGAAAGGATTTGAAATGAAACAATCAAGATGTAGTGTAGAGTATTGAAGTGTAGACTTTCAGCTTTAATTCAAGGGGTTTAACAAAAATATTGCACTAACCATTTAGGAATTACAGACATTTTTTACAGAGTCTCTCCATTTTCACAGGTTCAAAAGTAATTGGACAAACTAACATAATCATAAATATTAGGATTATTTTTAATACTTGAATGCAAATTCTTTGAAGTCTGGAATCACATGGGCATCACTAAATACTGAGTTTCCTTCCTTGAGATCCAACTAATGAAGTGGACTGATTATCTGAATAAGATGTGTTTAATCAGGGTTGAAGTGAACTCTTCAAAAAGGTAGAGTAGGATTGGTGACCATACACTATAAAGGCATTTTCCCCCTTTCAGTGGATATTATGGAGATTTCATACAGACTGTAATAATTGGTTGGAATATGTAAAATTTACCTATCAACCTGCATTTCTTTGTGCAGCTGGAGCAGTGTTCAGTTAAATTTAATTGAGCTCTCTGTTCTATTTAATACATTTCTTCCCATTTGAAGTTATGGGAGAAGTGAACTCATATGCTTAAATAGTCAAGACAAAAAGTTTTCTCCAGCCCATGGCATTACCATCCCTAAAGCGTCCCTACCCACATATCATTCCTCATTCGTACGTTGCTTTGAATAAAACTGTCTCCTAAATGAATAAATGTAAGGGTAAATGAAAATGAGATGCTTTGCCAGGCCTTCACTGCAGCTGCCTTTAGTTGCTGCTTGTTTGTGGGTCTTTCTGCCTTCAGTTTTGTTTTCTGTAAGTGAAAAGCATTCTCAATTGGGGTAAGGCTGTAATTCCTAAATGGTTAATACAATATTTTTGTTAAACCCCTTGAATTAAAGCTGAAAGTCTACATTTCACTGCTTTACTGCTTCATTTCAAATTCATTGTGGTGGATACTTCTGGACCCGAATGTAAACAGTATTAGTCTGTAAGTTATCTTTATTTGTATAGATCTTTTCTAAAACTTTGTTAAAAAGCAATGTAATAAACCACAAACCTTCACATATCTGCTTTATATATTTTACATATATGTTTTGTGCATTCTGAAATGCTTTTCTGCTCACCACACTAAAGAGTGATTATATGAATTACTGTATAATTCCTGGCAACTTGAACCAACCTGGCCTTTTTCCTCTGATCTCTCTTTTCAACAAGGCATGTGCACCCAGGAGAAAATCCCAGGGCATCAGCAGTTTATGAACTACTCAAACCAGCCTGTCTGGTACCAGCATCCATGCCACGGTTAAAGTCACAGAGATCACATTTTTGTTCATTCTCACGTTTGATGTGAGCATTAACTGAAGCTCTTGACCTGTATCTGCATGATTTTTTGCATTGCACTGCTGCCAAATGATTGGCTGATTAGATAACTGCATGAATGTACAGGTGTACAGGTGTTCCTAATAAAGTGGACTATAAAATCACTTTTTGTTCCTAATAAAGTGAGTGTACATTCATGTTTTTTGGTGACACTGGAGAACCCCGAGACGACACGGGGAGAACATGTGAAACTCCACACACACAGTAACAGTAAATAAAAAAGAGTCTCCAAGTGTTCCAGCAGGGGGCAGTGCGCGCGCCCAGTCCGCCATCCTCCGTACAGTGAGAGAAAGAGAAGAAGACGAGCTGCGGGTTTCCTGATTGGACAGCTGAGCTCTGTGAGCGAGCTAATCATCTGTACAGCAGAATATTTGTGACAGGGTTTTACAGCCACAGCTGGAGCTGATCAGGTTGAAGAGAAAAGCTGGCTGTTGTGTGGATTTGAGGAGTTTTAACACCGTTCTGCTTTAAAGCCTGAGGTAAATTACTCTAACTCTGCTAACTGAGCTGCTCGGCTAACTGTAACTGGCTCAGTCTCAGACTCCTGGTGCTAATATTTAAAATATGTTTCACTCATTATTTGTTCCTTTACTTCTCTAAAATACATTTTACACCGCACAGAATTTTGAAGTGATTAAACAATAACATCAGTAAAATTAAAACATTATTATTTTTTGTTTATTTAAACTTTATAATCTTTTATTCTGCTCATGTCTAAGTTTAGGCAAAATTAATTTTCCTCCCAAAACAGTTTTAGACGTGAGTCACGTGGCACCATGATGCAGGGGGCGTGGCGTATTTTATTTACAAGATGTCAAAACACCATTGTGCTCACTCACACTGTCACTTTTTTTTTTTTTTTCTTCAAACTCACAAGTAAATGCAGCAGGAAGAAGGACAGCATTATGTTCACTTAGTGAAAAAAAAAAAAAAAGAGTAAATATATAAATATACGCACTTCTTATAATAAATATAGCAATAGTCTTAAATCAGTGAGTTAGCTAATTGACACTGTCCTCATGTGCTGAACTTTATTACTGAGATAGTAAATGAATTTATTACACAGTGTTTATTTAAAATAATTGCAAATCAGTTCTATAATATTAGCTAGTGAATTAATTTATCTGGAATTATTACATATCAATATTAACAAATCAATATTACAAATATTGATTTAGTTACTGTTATTGTAATCCTGTGACAGGAGGATTACACTGAGTCTAAATGTTGATATTATTTATTATGCTGCCATGTGGTGACAGGAGTTGTGGTTCTCTTTCTGAAACCTCATGGTTTGTATTTATTTTATAACTTTAAAGAAGATTCTAGGTTTATTTTTGTGATTATGTGGTCTTTTTTTTCCCCCACTGTCACGACTCTGTAGACGTTTTGTAATGGAGGCTGGACTATGCTCTGTGAGAGAAACTCCACACACTCCTGCTGCTCAACACTTACAGGTAACAATTAGTGATGTGTGAAATCAATCAATCAATCACTTAATCAATAAATCTTTGAATAACTTTCTGTCCAGCACATCTCATTTTATGTAACTAAGCCATCTATAACATTACGCTTGCTTTTATTTGAAGGTCTTCTTAAAAACTTCACATAGATGAGTAATACACCTTGCCGAGGTTAGCCAGACCGCTACCGTATCATGATGCTAGCATCATGTTTCCTGGCTAACGAAGGGAACATGATGCTAGCATGATGTAAACTTTCTACCTCTGTCAGCCTGCAGCCAGTCCACAGCATTCTCCTCAGGAGAGAGTAAGAAAATCAGAAACATCTTTTAGAGTTCTGTTTCAGTAACAGGACTAGATTAGCTGCAGTATTCATGATGTATCCTTCCACTTTGTCTGAATTCTAAAGGACTGTGTCTGTGTATTCACCTCTTCTATACACACCTGTACACCCTCATCACTACATCTTATTTGTCAAATAACTGAATAACAGAGCAGCGCAATGATTGGAGTTTTTCTTTGTATAAATCATCAATACGATGGATAAGAAACGTCACTGCAGTAAAAGAGAATACTGTGATCAGTCTCGGCATCCTCAGCATCCTCGACAGCAGCACAGATGTATACGTGTTGGTCACACTCAGGTTCCGGGTACCGAGGATACAAATGAATACTGTTACTATCATAGTCTCGTCAGGTAACTAGATCTGTGTTTGGAGAGACTGTTCATCCTGCTGTAAGATGGAAGAAAGTATTGGTAGTACTGTCAGGTCTTAAACACACAGTGATTTATATAAATAATGCTGATTTTCTTTTCGGAAAGGATGGGTTCCTTTCGAGTCTGGTTCCTCTCAAGGTCTCTTCCTTTCAATGTCATCTCAGGGAGTTTTTCCTTGACACTGTCGCCTCTGGCTTGTTCATTATCTAAATCTAGGTCGAAATCTACATCTGGATTTCCGTAAAGCTGTGCTGTGACAGTGTCTATTGTTAAAATAATAATAATAATAATTAAAAAAATATATATAATCGAATTACATTTCTATTGTTTGTTCATCAGCTTTCTGAAGATGTGCACACTGAGGCTTTTATCACTTCTGGTGAAGGAATGTCCATCATTACTGTGGACCATCAGGATGGAGATTTCCTGAGAACTCCTCTAAAACAGGAAGACTCTGAAGACGAAGACTTTCTCTGTAAGACCAAGTGGCCTAAATAACACTTATTAATCATACTAGGCTTAGTGTGGCACTAGAGGTGTCACGTTTTGAAGTGTTCCGGTACGATAACCTAGTTAGTAATATTAGTTTCACAGTATGGTATTAATTAAGCTTTTAGAAACACAAGCTGGTGGTGACAATTAAAGGAAAATGTATTATGATATCTTTGTACAGATCTTTGTGCCCTGGCTTAATGGTTAGCATGTTTGCCTTGCACCTCTGGGGTTGAGGGTTCAATTCCTGCCTCCGCCTGGTGTGCATGGTGTTTGCATGTTCGCACAGTGCTTCAGGGGTTTCATCTGGTTTCGTCCCCCAGTCTAAAGACATGTATTGTAGGCTGATTGGCATCTCTAAATTGTCTGTACTGTGTGTGAGTGTGTGATGGGTTGTCCAGGGTGTACCCCGCCTTGTGCCCTGAGTCCCTTGCGATAGGTTCCAGGTTACCCTACAGCCCTGTGTAGGATAAGCAGTACAAAGCATGTATGGATGTGTGTATATATATATATATATATATATATATATATATACAAAGGAAACAAAACTGTTCTTCTTTTAGATTTCTGAACATGTGTGTGTTCAGTAATGTAGTCGGATATGGGCATGTCTTCACTTATGCATTCTCATCACACTAAAAGCTCCATGTGTACTACACTCCTCATTTTAATACACTCTGATTGTTTTGATCTGTATTATATTGTAGGGGCGTGGCCATTAGTATGTCACATGAGCATAACATGACAGTACTCTGTACCTGTGCTAGGAAGTCAATTTACCTAAAACCCCTACAAGCATTGCTTATCTGACACATCCTTTTAGACACGTTTACATGCACATCAAATTCCATTTAAAGTCTGTATTCGGGTTGCAGCCATATTCCGAATATGATGTTTATATGCATACAGGCATTGGAATATTCCTGCAAGCATGGTTCTTGTAAGTATGCCTGAGATGCCATTCCTAGCCTACAGCTAAGCATCTGTTAGCATCCATAATTCCTTGCGGACTGCACATATATCTCCTTTCAGTGGATTTTATGAATAAGGTGTTTACATGCAACAAATTTCTGATTAAAACAGGCAAATTCCAGGGGTGGTAATTGGAATTTGGGGAATCAGAATATTGTCTTAATCTGAAACGGGCATTCGGTTTGTTGTGTTTACATGACTCAATATTAATTAGAATATTGCCAAATTCTGATTAATATCGGAATATTGATGTGCATGTAAACGTAGCCACTGTCTATATTATATTGTTCTGCTTTTTAACCTTTTGTTTTTGAAGATGATAGAATAGAGCGAGTGCTTGTCTTTATACTGGGACGAAAAGCGCGAAACCACTTTTCCCACAGGTTATAACGTAATCTTTTCCAACATGTCACGTCAGACAGGATATATATGGGGGGGGTGTGTGTGTGTGTGTGTGTGTGTGTGTGTGTGTGTGTGTGTGTGTGTATATGTATACACAGTATATACGTATATTAGCTAGAGTTATTTCTATGGCTCTTTTAATAGAAGGTAAAATACAGAGTAGTCTTTCCAGAACCTGCACGCACAGTATATAAAAAAAATTACTGACGTGGCAGATTCGGACTAAAGTCCTAGAGATACTCTGCTAATAATTACATTACACACCCCTACATGGAAAACTAATCCAGTCTGAATAGGGGTTTTGAGAATGACAGAACGAGAGACTGACTGAAAGGAAAAGTGCTGTGTTGAAAAAAACTTGTAAATGCATTTTAATCAGTATTTGGAAAAAGTCAGCGGTGAGATAACCATATGATCATACACTGTGACTAACTGTGATATTGCAACAACCCTAAAAGAATGAGTTACTTTTCACCTACATTTTTCTTCAAATGACTACTTTTAAATGTAAATTGTGGCATTTCAGATGAAGGTACATCGAACTCTGTGAGTTGTGTCACCCCTGTTGAGCCGGACAGAGGATTCCAGATGAAGCATCTAAAAAAAGAGGAACCTGAAGATGACGAATACCTCTGTAAGACAACATAGAGCTTTAGACCAAGTGTTTAGACTGTCTGCATCCTGGGACTCCTTTAACTGTAAAATAAATTCTACAGACCCCCACAGTACACATTTATTTCATGAGCATTATTGTCTACAATAATATTCTGGCTATTTATTAGAACCATAGAGCTTTTTATTCCTGAATATTAAACCAACAGAATTCAAGTTGGTTTACAAGTGATTTGCTTTTGAGTTATTGAGGTTTGGATTAAAGTATTTAATTCATAGGAACAAACAGGATAATAACTATAAAATAACTATAAATAATACTCAATAATAAACATAATAACTTTGATAAAGGTGGGTTGTGACTCTGCTGTAACTAAATAAAAATCACAGACTTCACTTAGAGAACTGCTGATTTCGACTCCACTCTGTGATTAAATATCACTCATTAATCTAATAAGTTAAATATTAAAGATACATAATTCCTGAGTCAGTAGGTCTAGGGGGTAAAACACAGAGCGCTTGAGCTGCTGTGACTGTCCATAATAATAATAATAATAATAATAATAATAATAATAATAATAATAATAATAATGTCAGAGTTGTTTTTGGATTCAGTACAGATATTTACAACTTGTATGTCAGTGATGGTGTTGTGATGAATCAGACCTCATAAGATAAGGTTGGACACGGATGATACCCCAAAACAGAGAGGCCCACAGAATTGTTTTTTAAATCCCAATCCTGCCTGCATTTTTTTTAAATGATTTTAGTCAGTTCTGTTTCCCAACTATAGCAAAATTTACACAGTTGCGACCCTCACAATTATAAATCCCAGTTCCCCTTCAATCTCATTTTCACTGTCTCTGTTTACAAATATCTATAACTGCAGAGAGACAGAAAGTGAGAGTGACACATGAGAAAAAATGAGGATGAACTACAAAGCTTAGAGGGATTTAAAAGTGATGCACAGTCAGATTTTTTTTTGCTCGCAGATGAAATAATATCCAAGCAGCTTTGCTATAGCATTCAACCTAACATTATAGAGTTGTTGAATTGTTTCTGTTAGCTAGCTAATGGCGGCTGGCTTTAGTCTTCCAACATCACGTGTCACGTGTCCCTGGTGTGAGCTGATTATAGCATGTAGTCAGTTTAGCCTGTGTATGTTGCTCCAAGTCTCCCGTGCTGCAGTGTTCGCTTGGTGCCATGTGTTTCCCAGCTCTGCAGCTTTAAATTGTTCAGTGACCTTAATTGTGAGAAAGATGATGTATAGATGTAGATTAAAAAAAGTAATTACTGTTTGCAAACTCAGCTAGCTATCTGTTCTTAGAAACATTTTCCTACTTTTTAACAAGCTGAAGTTATATTTACCAAGAGCTAAACTATAAATTCTTTCCTTTGTTGCCTGCTCTCCTTCCAGACTGTGATGATTGCAGATCGTTCTTCATCAACAAGTGTGAGGTTCACGGTCCGGCTCTCTTCATCCCTGATACCCCCATTCCCCTGGGAGTCCCTGACAGAGCCAGACAAACACTTCCACCTGGTCTAGCGGTCCAGGAGTCGAGTATTCCTGATGCAGGACTGGGAGTGTTTAATATCGGAGAGACTATTCCAGTTGGTGTGCACTTCGGCCCTTATCAGGGAGACCTAGTAGACTGTGAGGAAGCTATGAACAGTGGCTACTCCTGGGTGGTTAGTTATTTTCTTAATTATACATTTATTAGAAATATTAAATGTTCCTTTTTTTAAAATCCTTCTCTCTCAGCCTGTAATCTGCTTGAAATGCTTTCACCTGAGTTTCCAAATGTAACAAGACACACAGCCATTATTATTATTATTATTATTATTATTATTATTATTATTATTATTGTGAAGTACAAAACATAGAAACAAAACAATGAAAATATCTATATAAAATACTTAGAATACAATGTGCTAAAATAGATTAAAACTTCAATAATTAAAGGCAGACAGTATATACAATAATTAAAAGCCGTTATAGTTGGGTGAAGCCTGAATTCTTAATAGTATGTTTAAGATCATTTGGTTATAAAAAAAGCTGCTTTATATATGCAGTAGGTAGTTATATTAAAAATGATAAAATGTAAATGCATAATAATATATTTTACAGATCTACAGGGACGGGCAGAGTGAACAGTACATAGATGGCAGGAGAGAGAAGCATGCTAACTGGATGAGGTGAGAATTCATTCTTCACTCTTCTTTACAGGGGAAAAAACTTTTAACCTGACACAAATCAATCTCTTTTCCTCACTTTCTCTGTCTGCGTTTATCTTTCTTTGCCATTCTCTCAGGTTTGTGAATTGTTCATGTGATAATGAGGAGCAGAACCTTGTGGCGTTTCAGTATCATGGTGGAATTTTCTACCGTTGCTGTCAACCCATTAGACCAGGACAGGAGCTCTTGGTGTGGTACACAGAGGAGTACGCCAAAAATCTCAGCATTGCATTTGGCTACATCTGGAAGAAAAAGTGCTCTGCAGATGGTGATGTTTAAAAATGATTCGTATTTTGTTGGTCTTGTAACTTTCTATTAACCATATGCTAGCTGATATAGCCTCACTTCGGATTACCGTAGGTGGTTTTGCCTAGTTTTATCTCTACTCACATAAACAGTGACTAACTAACCCTTAGCTCAGTAGCTGTAATATTCATTATAACATCTAACTAGCGGCTGCTCTAGCACCTTACAGAAACAATCCACTTCATTAACCGGTGTTTACTAGTGGTGTAAACCTCTGGCTTCCACACGATATGATATGATTTATATTCTTAAACCAGCAATTCAGTATTTGACATTTCACACCGCTGAGTCTTCTATGATGCAATTTGATTTAGTATCCTCCAGTTGGTATGTGACCAACTTTGTTCAAAATATGGAGTAGGCCTAATATTAATTTGCAAATTATGATGACGTAGAAAAGGACTATTTTAAAATGATCAGTTCCGGGCAAATCATCTTGCTAGCCTTTTAAATTATTTACACATCAGTTTAAAAATCAATTATTTTTTAGACACCAGTTGTTTGTCCTTTCTCAGTTTGTCCTTGTTGCATTGATCAATTTTCGTCATTGCCTTTTAAATGAATGCATCAATCAAAATAGTTACATCCTTAGTGTTTATACTGACATAGAGACAACCCTCATCTCTTACACTATGCTATAATTTAACACTTTGCAAATTCTATTCAACGCCATTAGAACTGTCACCAGCTCTGTTGGATTGAGTCAGGCTTCTTACAGGGCTAGACTCAAAGACCATGGTCAAAATATCACCCATGCTACCTTTGATGCTATTTTTGTTTGGTCTTATTATTTCAAAAGCTTGTTCAGGATGCGTGCAACTATTACATACAATTACAGGTTCATTGTAGCTTAGAGATTAAGATTCTGCAGTAGTGATGGGAAATTTGTGAGTTCAAATCCCAGATTGCCAGAAAGTTAATGTTCAGGTTCGTCAGTAAGGCTCTTAAACCTTGATTTGGATTCTACCTCATTTGTAATTCGCTTTGGATGAAAGAGTCTGCCAACTGAATAAATGTAAGTGTATGAGTCCTTTGAGTCGAGAGTGAGCAGCCAAGTATCCACTGCTGCACTGTGAACTGTAGATGCAAGGACGAGTCATCTAAATAGGGACACCTCTGAGAGCATTAACTCACTTTCTCTACTGATAATTGCCTTGCTGTGTGTTTTTACTGTAGACCTTTATTGTAGGTCATTGTAGTTTCCAATCAAGAATTATGTCCTGTACAGA
The DNA here is from genome assembly GCF_027358585.1 of Pangasianodon hypophthalmus. Lineage (NCBI taxonomy): Eukaryota > Metazoa > Chordata > Actinopteri > Siluriformes > Pangasiidae > Pangasianodon > Pangasianodon hypophthalmus. Next base: position 10,691,358 of record NC_069720.1, read on the forward strand.
AGTCTAGTCAGGTGTGTTATCCACACATAGATAGGTGTGAACATTGGACAGCCTTGTCTATGATGACTATGTACAATTCCTTGCTGCTACTGGCTCCATTACCACCATTGCTTCTCTTGAAGTACACTGTGGGATTTTGTCTTCATTGTTAAACCTTTTATACAGTCCACGCTTTGAGCCACAAGTAACCATCAAGTGGAATTCACCACACATCCTTCTCAACATGTAAACGAGAGTGTTAATGCTCTCAGTGTGTGTGGATACTCTAACCAACACAGTTATCTAATTTTGAATGCAGCCAGTAATAAAAATGATCTTCTTACAAATAAAAATCGTATTTTTATGGTATAGGAACTGGGGTCAAATGTTGTCAAATAATTGTACCCAGTGGTAGCATATATAGTTAAAAGAACGGTGGGCCTAGAACAGAACCTTCTTAAACACCAAACTTTACTTTTGTACACATAGAGAAGTTACGATTTACATCTACAAAATGATAACAGTCAGTCAAATAACACCTGAGCCAGGAGAGAACCATTCCGTTAGCTAAAATAACTTTACTAGTCTGTCTAAAAGAATACTGATATGTGGAATCAAAAGCTGTACTACGATTGAGCAACACAAGCACGGAGATACAACCCTGATCAGAGGCCAGTATTTGGTCATTTACTACTTTAACCAGTGCTGTCTCAATACTGTGATAAAGCTTAAATCCTGACTGAAAGCATTCATGAATGTGACTTCTGTGTAGGTCTAAGATTAACTGCTGAACTACAACCTTTTCTAGGATCTTAAAAATAAAGAGGAGGTTTGATATTGACGTATGGTTTGAAAACTGCTCACTTTAAAGATTTAGGTACATAGCCAGTGCTATGGGAGGAGTCTATTATTTTATATTTCTGGAGATGTGTCTCCATGTTAAAATCTTGTCATTTCTTTGGAGATCTATTTCATAACACCACCTGAAACAAGCTGGACAACCAGCTTTCATTCCCTGCTATTGCTAACTTGACTGGATTATTTTGGATATATGTTGATTTTTGCCTAATAACATCAGGATGATCCAGCCATTTTTCTCCAAGGAGGCCACTCAGGTGCTCGTTCAGTCCCTTGTCATCTTTACACTAGGCTTTTGCAACTTGCTGTTGGCATGCCTCTGCACCCCATCCAACCCCTGCAACTGATCTAGAATGCAGCTGCACGACTTGTTTTTAAACTCTCCAAGATCTTCCACAGCTCTACTATAGCTGCCTGCATCAGATTTAATGCACTGATTCAATTATACTATTTTTAACAATAAACATGGTAAGAAAACATCTTTACTTAAATTCGGATGTAAATCCTTGCCCAAACAGGAACTAACTTTTTACCCTTGACTCAGTAGCTCAAAGATTTGCTACATCCCACTGCAGCTGGAATTTAATTCACTAATGTGGTTCAATAACTCGGCTCATTGGGGATTTCTCATTGGGTTGTGTATGTAACATACCAATCCATTATATGACAATAGAGCCTTTTTACTCCACCTTGAACATTGCTATGTTCTGTCACCTTCTGAGTGTTTTGTTGGAGGGTGACTATTTTGTTGCATTTCGCATTGGATTTTTAATATTGTTTTCTTTTTTACTCCAGAAATGCATATTGAAACAAACCAGTGGATTTACACACAAGAAAAGCCGCATCAATGTTTACAGTGTGGTAAGAGATTTACTGAGAGAGGTACTCTTGACAAACACTACCGTATCCACACTGGGGAGAAGCCGTATCACTGCTCAGAGTGTGGAAGGAGTTTTACACAGCAGAGCACTCTCCAACGACATCAGCGCATCCACACTGGAGAGAAACCGTATCTATGCTCGCACTGTGGAGACAAATTTTCTAACCAGAGTAATCTCCAACGACACCAACGCGTCCATACTGGAGAGAAACCGTATCACTGCTCACTGTGTGGGAAGAATTTTACACAACGGAGTACTCTCCAACGACACCAGCGCATCCACACTGGAGAGAAACCGTATCAGTGTCCCCACTGTGGGGAGAGATTTACTCACCAGAGCCTCCTACAGTCACACCAACGCCTTCACACTGGAGAAAAGCCGTATCAGTGTCCATTATGTGGGAAGAGATTTACCGAGAGAGGTGCTCTTAAGAAACACCAACGCATTCACACAGGAGAGAAGCCATATCACTGTCCAGAGTGTGGGAAGAATTTTACTGAGAAAAGTGCTCTTAAGAAACACCAGCGCATTCACACAGGAGAGAAACCGTATTACTGCTCGCAGTGTGGACGGAGTTTCACTTTCTCAAGTTCTTTTAGTACACACAAGTGCACTAATACAGAGCTGTCAGCTTGCAATACGTAGATTTTTGCAAATTAAAAAAAAAATTTTGGCTTAACGTGTTTTGTGGAATTTACATTGCTATTTCCCACTCCATCCCCACACTACCCTGGTTGTCCTTTTCCCTGTGGTGTACTGCACTATTATGGAAAAGGTAAGAGGCCACTATGGGAAAAGGTGAACTTGTATGTGTGAAGCTCCAACAGACAGATCTCTGAAGTGTTGCCGACATATCAGTCGGCAAAGTCCATAATTGACTTGTGTTGCAAAGCAACAAAGTATCAACTCCACCTACTACTCAGAGAGGCAGGAAGAGAATTTAGCTTTGTCCTTTCACTGAGCGTTTTACCTGAATCAAGTGCGGTTAAAAACCATCTACAAGTGCATCATTTTATCATGTAATTTATGGATGTTTGTTACAATGAAATGTTTTGTGTATTTTATTTTGTATGTTTGTTCGCATGTCCTTTGATTTGACTGTTATTGTAACCTGTCTTTATATCCTTTAACCACACTATGCATTCTTGCATGGACTGAGTAAAAGAGACATATTTTAACTCAGGGTCCTTTTTATGTTTTCTGTGACTGACACCACACAGTCTGGCAAATGAATTACATTTTCATGGTCCTTTGAGAGAGATCTGTTGATCATTATTGATAAAGCAAAGTTACATTTCACCCCTCCTAACTGCTAGAAACTGAGTGAGTTTCTAGGTATATGGACAACCTGGCAGACCTGGCTAGCTGAAATCGTTGATTCTAAAACTGAGGCATGCTATTCAGAAGCCCGTGTCCGTCAGCAGAGACCTTCTTATAACCCACTGATTGGATGCTATGTGTGGGAGGTTTTTCCAGGCTCATAATCACCCAGGAGTTGAACCACCATGCTTTACTCCACCCACATTAACAACGAGTCTGGATCAGCATCTGACAGGACAACAGGACTGGCTCATATGAGCCCCCACCAAGAAACAGGCCAATCAGGACATACCCATTGTCCTTGCACATATTATGGTGCTCGATCTCACTGAAAACATAACAAAAGGAGTCTGCTTGGGAGTGATGCTCCATCGGCAAGAGAGATTCATCACTGATCACTCCCTCACTGGCTGGAAGGCTGCAGGGGCACGGGATGCAGGATGGTGAACTAAAATGAGTCCCTTTAATAACTGTCTTTCTGTTAGTGATCACTTCAGCAAAAGGTGTGAGAGAACACCATGCCTTGGTGATAAGCTCAGTTTGCATGTGTTATTGACTGCATGACCCTAGGGTGACCTTGTGGTTAAACCTGTGAATTCTGCCAAGGTCATAGTACCAAATTTTGTAAATGAATCGATTGACTTCTGCAGTATTTCATGAGGGTGAATCTGCAGAGTGTTCTTAGTTGTGCCCAGTGCACACCCTACTGAACGGTTGCCATCTGGTACTCAGACTAACGGTTCATCTGTCATGAAGGAAAGAAATGAGGGACTCCCTTGTCAGGGGGCAGACTGTGGCCCTCTGAGCAGAGACTGGCCCACTGGGTGGTGGACATCATCATGTCATTGTATATAGTAGATGGGCTGGACACCCATCCCCTACAATGACATGCCACTCTGAAAGGAGCATCTTCTCATGGACATTACTTGGAGCACCTTACAAGCACCTTTCCACTTAGTCCACTGTGTCGGTTCATCATGATATGACATAGGTTATCCAGCTGCTTCTCCCTAGTGGTTCGGAGGGTTGAAATAGAAATCTTGTGTCATTTCGATGAATGCTGGATAACAGATAGGGTTCCCTGTAATTGGATCCACTCCAACACGGCGATAAGGTTATTGTAAATACTATGTCATATAGTCACTTTATGGCTTTAATGAAGATCTTGGGATACACCTGGAGCTTGGCATCCAGGTCATTCTTATTGCTGTTAGTAGTGATCCTGAGTCCATAGAGACACAGTTACATACGTAACTAGCGAACACTTGCTGCCCACCAGTTACACATACTGCAGCAAACACATAGTCTCCTCTTCAGCAGTATACGACTTGTGAGCAGCGTCTGCATACAGTACCAACGGTATTCAAATAGTTATAGTTCCTCAACTTGTATGTCAGGGACAGTTGGCAACTTGGCTACTGTCAAACAATTCCCTACGCCAATTTCCAATAAACACCAGTCTTCCTTGGATGATGCGATTATTCCAGGTTGAGGCTCTGCTTCGTTTGTGCCCTCAGTCATCACGGTTAGACCAGCAACCAGTCACTGTCCAGAATCATTATCATGTAATTCCATGTGTAGTAAAAGCTCATTAGTAAAAATCCCTATTTTTCTTGTTTGCTGCTGTAATGTGAAACAGTACTTGCTTGTGGTACTCTTACTTCACACTTATTGGTTTATTAGTTAATTATACAGATTATTCAGGGTAAAAACACAGTACTCTACAGGCTTTACACCCCAATAATTAGAGTCTAAAAACCTCCATATTAACTGATGTAGTAAGATAAGTTGTACTGTACTGTGTCTGGTTAACCAGTGGCATTGTAAACATGCTTTATTCAAGCAACTCAGAATATTACTGACCTTAAAATACTGATATTATACTTTTAGCTATTTTAGTGTATTGCGTGCCTTTATTTAAACAGCATAGCTATTTTTAGGGTATTGAGTGCAAAGCTGATCATAAACTCAGAACACAATCTGAAAAATGTTTTCTTTCTTTCTTTCTTTCTTTCTTTCTTAAAATGTAAAAAACAATTGGCCAAATATGTTCAAAATATATTACAAATTGTATTATTAAATGTTAGTGACACTTTCTTAAAATATACCACTGCTTTAACATATTTAACATAATTTCTGATGGGGTTACATTACCTCACTAACTATCGTACCTTTAATACTGTTTACCTTCAATATTAATAAGAATATTAGTGCTTCCCTAGCTGGTATATAAAAAGCTCTTAAATTTTTAATTAACATGAATGGTGCATAATTTAAAACTTTTTATTGTTTATTTTTTGGTTCCAATGACTGTAAAAATGTTAGTAGTAAAATAGTAGTAAAATGAAGCAGTATAACATTATTCTGAGGGCAGTGACAGGTCACGTGACCGTGGAGTTACCGAATGATTCTCCTCACATGCTGCATACTACTCTGAGGAATAGTGTGTTCATACTATACAATGTACAAGTCGGCACTGTTTCTAACGCACTGATGGATCCACAGTGTTCCAGCAGGGGGCAGTGCGCGCGCCCAGTCCGCCATTCTCCGTACTGTGAGAGAAAGAGAAGAAGACGAGCTGCGGGTTTCCTGATTGGACAGCTGAGCTCTGTGAGCGAGCTAATCATCTGTACAGCAGAATATTTGTGACAGGGTTTTACAGCCACAGCTGGAGCTGATCAGGTTGAAGAGAAAAGCTGGCTGTTATGTGGATTTGAGGAGCTTTAAAGCCTGAGGTAAATTACTCTAACTCTGCTAACTGAGCTGCTCGGCTAACTGTAACTGGCTCAGTCCCAAACCGATTTATAATTCCTGTGTAAGTGCACTACATAGGGTATGAAATAATAGCAGATGCACACTCTGTAGTGCACTGTGTAAACGAAAACTGTTTAGGATTAAGCCTTAACGAAATGTCATTGACAGCTTATTTGCTCAGGATAATTTGATTTCCAGCGCGGCCAAAAAGAATCTATAAAAGCCAATAAAAAAGATACAAAAATATACGAATAATAAGAAGGCAAAAAAATTGAAGGAACATCTAATAGTATTACAAATATATTGAGAATATCCAGTTTAATAGTCATGATACGGTTGTTAATTAGTCACGTCTGAGAATTTATCAGTTTAAAGGAGTAAATAATAGCAATAATAATAATAAAAATAATAATTTTAATATTAGTTGTTGTTGACAGACAGGACAGATAAATAGTTCACAAGATAACTGAGGTGTGCAGTGAACAAACAGAAGACAGCAAAAGTTTAAATTATTAATTTTATAATACTTATATATTTAATTTGGGGCTCAAAAGGTATTCCTTTTTTTTTTTTTTTTTTTTTTTTGCGCCATAAACATTAAATATTATCTTTACAACAGACAGTCAGACGGTGGCGCTGAAGTGGACTGAGATAGTCAGATACAGTTGAGTTCAAAAGTTTACATCCCCCCCTTCAGAATCTGCAAAATGTTAATTATTTTACCAAAATAAGAGGGATCATACAAAATGCATGTTATTGTTTATTTAGTGCTGACCTGAATAAGATATTTCACATAAAAGATGTTTACATATAGTCCACAAGAGAAAATAATAGTTGAATTTATAAAAATGACCCCGTTCAAAAGTTTACATCCCCTTGATTCTTAATACTGTGTTGTTACCTGAATGATCCACAGCTGTGTTTTTTTGTTTACTGATAGCTGTTCATGAGTCCCTTGTTTGTCCTGAACAGTTAAACTGCCTGCTGTTCTTCAGAAAAATCCTTCAGGTCCCACAAATTCTCTGGTTTTCCAGCATTTTTTGTGTATTTGAACCCTTTCCAACAATGACTGTATGATTTTGAGATCCATCTTTTCACACTGAGGACAACTGAGGGACTCATATGCAGCTATTACAGAAGTTTCAAACGCACACTGATGCTCCAGAAGGAAAAGCCATGCATTAAGAGCTGGGGGGGTGAAAACAGAATGGAGATGTGTACATTTTTCTTATTTTGCCTAAATATCATATTTTGTCATTTAGTACTGCCCTTCAGAGGCTACAGAAGATAGTTACATGTTTCCCAGAAGACAAAATAAGTTAAATTTACCCTGATCTTCAAATTCAAAAAGTTTTCACCCCCCCGGCTTACCTTCTGTAATAGTTGCATATGAGTCCCTCAGTTGAAAACCAAAGAATTTGTGGGACCTTAAGCATTTTTCTGAAGAACAGCAGGCAGTTTAACTGTTCAGGACAAACAAGGGACTCATGAACAACTATCACTAAGCAAAAAAAACACAGCTGTGAATCATTCAGGTAGCAACACAGTATTAAGAATCAAGTGGATGTAAATTTTTGAACGGGGTCATTTTTATAAAATCAACTATTATTTTCTCTTCTGGACTATATGTAAACATCTTTTATGCGAAATGTCTTATTCAGGTCAGCATTAAATAAACAATAACATGCATTTTGTATGATCCCTCTTATTTTGGTAAAATAATTAATATTTTGCAGATTCTGAAAGGGGGATGTAAACTTTTGACCTCAACTGTAACTGAGATGCACACCGATGAACACAGGAACAGGAAAAAATGTAAACATGAGGTCATGCTATGATCACATAAACTTCATTAATCAACTCAAAGTATCACTCCTGGAACCGTTAGAAGTTTCACAAAGTAATGCTCCAGACTGAAACACTGAGCTGATTATCATTAGAGCTTTTTTGTGTGTTTAATATTTCTGTTAATTCTTTTTTTGCATTGCGTCTTTTAAACACAAGCACACGCACAGGAGGAAAGCTTATTTGCAGTGGACAAATGATACTTGATTACGACACATTAAAGATTCTCTACTATTGCACCCCTGTAGACGTTTTCTAATGGACTCAGCAGAGGCTGGACTGTGCTCTGTGAGAGAACCTCCACACACTCCTGCTGCGCAACACTTACAGGTAACAGTCTGTTTCTTACTTTTAAAACTGAATATCTGTATATTTTAGCACAATAATGTCTTAAACCAAAAAACACAGCGCTTTCAGATCAGAGGACTGATGAGCCTTGAGTTACAAATGAGTTATAAAGTCAATCTTTCTGTTGCAAAATGGAACAACAAACTAAGCTCCTGTTTCACCACCTCAGTCTGATACAGTAACTGTAACGCTGCTGCTGACCCAATCCGTTTACCAATCTTACACTCTTTTTTTCCATCATTTGTGAAGAAGAACCCAAGATACATGCATTTCTCCACCAGGGGTAAGGTCTTTCCCCTCGCCTGAGCATCCCACTCCTTTCAGACAACCATGGCCTTGGACTTGGGGGTACTGATTTTCATGTCATCAGCTTCACAGTCAGCAGCGAAAAATTTGAGTGTGTGTCAGAGATCTGGTTAGTATAGTGCCAAAAGTACATCACCTGCAAAAAACAGGGATGTTATCTCTAGTTCCTCATACTGAACCACATCCCCAACCTTGTCCAGTGCTTTTAGCATCTCTGGCCAAATCACATCCATTTCTAGCCACCATAGTAACCTCAGTCAGAGTGATGGACTCCAAAACACCAGAGATTTAAAGCACTGCATCTTGAAGGGTGGGGATGCCCATTGAGTTAAGAAGTTCATCAGAGTGGTCCTTCCATTGCTCAACAATATCCCAAGTAGGGATACTACAGAGTCAACACTCTGGAGCACTTGCTCAGAAGAACTTGTGCATGATTTTGCCTTCTCCTCCTGAGATGCCAGACAGTATGCCAGAACATCTTTGAAGCCACCTTTGAAGCCATCTTTGAAAGCACCCTTCCTATACTTGAGCTTTTGCTGCAGCTGTTCTGGCTCTCCAGTACCTCTCAACTGAATCAGAAGAGCCCTCTGTGAGCATGGAAGGCCTCAACACTGGTGTCTACCTTTAAGATTGAGGTCTTGAACAATAACTGCTTTGTAGTCTCTATCAGAAAGACACCCTCACACTAGGCCACTAGGTCTGAGACTAAGAGTACCATCAGTCTAAAACCCTGTTGGGGAGGTTGGTACAGTATGAAAAGAAAACACAAGACAAGTACAAGTACATGAGCAACCTAGTTTTTGGTATTGACAATCCAATAACAGTTCATTAACATTTCACTGCTCGAGTTTCCAATCTGGGAGGCTTTTCCTTCCAATCACACCAATTATCTTCATCATTCATTCAACATGAGTACTGAAGTTTCCCAGCCTGGGACTACAGAGCATCCCTATAATTTGTGGGATCCCCAAAGTAGAAGAGAGACCATTCTTATACTGAAGCTTATACTGTGTGTAGTTATTATTTCAGGCTGTGTATGAACTTAAAACTAGATTCTATATACAGATTATATATTGTTGTTTGTCTTTGCTAACCAAAGTATGTTGCTCTGTGATCAATAGTGTTCTGAAGATGTGCATACAGAGACTTATACCACTGGTGGAGGGAGATGCTCTATGGAACACACCACCCCCCTCTATAAACGGGATGTAATGTTCCTGAAGAAACCTATGAAAGAGGAAGAATCTGGAGATGAAGACTACCTCTGTAAGACCGTGCACTACATTCCAGTCTGGGCTAAACAACACTTTTTGTTTTAACTAGGCTTTATTTGTGATGGGTTACTTTTCCCTCCCTTAATTTTGTATTTTGTACTTCACATTTTTAGATGACAGTTTTTATATGTAAATGATGGCATTTCAGATGGACATACATCAAGCTCTGTGAGCTGTATCACCCCTGTTGACCAGCAGGATGGAGAATTCCAGATGAAGCCTCTAAAAAAAGAGGAAGCTGAAGATGATGACTACCTCTGTAAGACAACATGGCACCTTAGAGTCCAGTGGTTCTAAATAAGAATTTTGTACATCATGTTTTTACTTAAAATTGCATTAATTGCATTGTTGAAAATTAAGTTACTGAGTCAGTAGAGCAACAAATTCTAAAAATGTGCTGTTTTGCACTGCTGCAAGTCACCCTGGAAAGTCTAGTGTAGTAACTCATAGCAAGTCAGAAATGTTATTGGATTTAGTGTGAGTGATTTGGACTTGTCCATTATTAAGCCACAACCTTTTGTACTTTTTTGAGTGAAGGTTTTTTTTAACTTGGACATAATGCCTTTCCTTTGTTGCCTCCTCTCATATCAGACTGTGAGGATTGTAAATCCTTCTTCACCAACAAGTGTGAGGTTCATGGTCCGGCTCTCTTCATCACTGATACTTCTGTTTCCCTGGGAGTCCCCAACCGAGCCAGACAAACACTTCCACCTGGTCTAGAGGTTCAGGAGTCCAGTATTCCTGATGCAGGACTGGGAGTGTTTAATATGGGAGAGAGTATTCCAGTTGGTGCGCACTTTGGCCCTTATCAGGGAGACTTAGTAGACTGTGAGAAAGCTATGAACAGCGGCTACTCCTGGGTGGTTAGTCATTTTCTTAATTATGCATGTATTAGAAATTTGTTATTGTAAAGTTGTTTATTGTAATCTACATAAACATTTTTGCAGATATACAAAGGTAGACAGTCTGAGAGATACATAGACGGCAGCAGTGAGATGCATGCTAACTGGATGAGGTGAGGAAGCCTGCTGGCCGTTGGACCTTTGTGTAGAGTTCTTTATTTGGAGTCTTCCCCTGCTGATAATTGATCCTTCCCTCTTGCTTTCTCTCTCTTTTTGTCCTTTACTTCTCTAATTTATAATCTTTCTTTGTCATTCTCTCAGGTATGTGAACTGTGCTCGAAATAACGAAGAGTGCAATCTTGTGGCATTCCAGTATCGAGGGGGGATACTGTACCGTTGCTGTCGACACATCAAACCAGGACAGGAGCTCTTGGTGTGGTACACAGAGGAGTACACAAAAAATCTCAGCATTACATTCAAACACATCTGGACAAAAAAGTGTTATACAAATGGTAATGTCCAAAAATTGTCATTTCATTATGCTTATTTGGTCTTAAAATTGATTTTTTGGATATAAAACTGAAATGAATTATGTCAGATCAGTATTTCTATCCTTATAGACCTGATTCAGCACATCAACTTAATAGTAAGAACTTTATTGGCTGAGTGGGGAGTGTGAGAACTAAACAGTGTAAAATATGCATTCCCAAAAGGTACTTGAGTCCTGTGGATACTCATTATACCCCTACAGACAGATTAAGATCTCACAAAACAGTTTTACAGTGACTTGTACCATAGCCAGTGACTCATACCGAAGACAACCTCTTTCCTGTTCCTGCTGTGACACAAGCTGGCAATTTAGATTTCTCACTTGCAGTCTGTAGTATGGTCAGTGCTTCTGTGGACTGGCTTTCCTTGTTGTCAGATGCCCTAGTATTCAAATTGCAAGCTCCAAAATGCAAGTCTGAGTGCCAGATACTCAGGAAGTCATTATAACAGAGTATCTCCCTGTTATTCAGACTAAGAAATCACTATTTGTGATTACTATTTGTGAATACTATTAGCCAGTTGTCTCTGAACAGTGAGCACAGGCAATTTTTTTTTTTACTTTGACTTACTACACTGATCGTACTGCTATTTGTTTTGTCTCTTGTGCAAACAGATAGGCAGATACATCAATCATCAATGTGGCATGAGGTCAGACAGCTCTTTTTCTTTGCATGGCAGTGGGCCCATTGCAGTTAGCCTCACTGAAAGTGACTTGCTTAGAGGGATGGTGGAATTGTGCAATGGGTGGCTGCATTCACAGCTACAGTACTTTGGTAGTAGTATGAACACCCTGGCTGATTCCTCACCAAGCAGATGTCCTGTCCCAAATGAACGCAAAGCTTTTGGCACCCCCAGCACGGCCACCTTAGCTTGTGGGTTCAGCGCTTGGTTGAAAGTGAAAGCGGAGTGATTACTGTAACCTTATATTTGAGGAAACACTCATGAATACAAGAGCTGGATCTGGTGCACTGCCTGATTCCCAAAATACCTTTCTTCATGGTCTGCTGGACATTTATTCTAAGGGAGTATGTGGGGGCCGCTCTGGCACATCACAGCACCCTGAATCACTGAGCACTTTCTCAAGGTTCTCCAAGATTATTGTTATTCCTTCCAGTGGAGTGAAAGCAATGGCCATCACCTTTCCAGTTAGTCCCAAAGTTTAGTCGATTCCTCATGGCAATGTGGTGTACATTACCAAGTGATTCTTACCATCCCTGGTGGTGTGTGTGTGTGTGTGTGTGTTTTGCGGGGTGGGGGGGGTGGTGGGGGGGTGGTGGTGAGATATAATGTTATTTAAATATGTAATTGTGGAAACTGCTAAGCATCCTTGTCATTCAGAACCATTGCTGACCTGGTAAGAACTTGACGACAGACTTCCACAAAATGATGGATGTGTTACAGCAGGATTCAATGCAAAGACGTACATCACTTTGTGACTTTGCAGGTGATTCTCACATATGTGGGGTTCATAGTAGCACTGTTTCCAGAACTACAAATCACTCAGAATCAGCAAGATGCTTTTCATATGAGAAGGGTGTTTATATTACTGGCTGTGTCACACTACACGATTTTCTTGGCATAAAACCTTAGTTTGTGCTCACCTTCCACCTCTGGTCACACAGAATACACAAATCTTCAATTACATTATGTGTAGATCTGGTTTTATTACATTCAGTGTTACTATTTTGTCCATCTTTATAAGTTTCCTTTTTTCCTTTTTCTGCTCTAGAAACAAACAATGCCTTGTGTCCACGTTCCTATACATCTCAAATTTACCTTAACAAACACATCAAGAGATGCCGTAATGAGGAGTATGTGAGAATGCTGAACTCAGAAGAGATTACTTGTAATACTTTGAAATCAGGAAGCTCCAGGAGTCAGAAAACTGCATCTGAGACCCTCCATACCACCATCTCTCATAGCCAAATGCAAAAAGGAATTCACTGCCCAGATTGTGGGAAGAGTTTTACTCGACAGAGTAATCTCAAACTGCACCAACGCATTCACAGTGGAGAAAAGGATTTTCACTGCTCACAATGTGGAAAGAGTTTTACACAACTAAGCCATTTCCAGATTCACCAGCGCATTCATACAGGAGAGAAGCCATATCAGTGCTCACAATGTGGGAAGAGATTTAATCGAGAAAGTACTCTCCAAACACACCAACGTATTCACACAGGAGAGAAACCATTTCACTGCTCTCAATGTGGAAAGAGTTTTAATGAACAACGTAATTTCCAAACTCACCAACGCATTCACACAGGAGAGAAGCCATATCTCTGCTCCCAGTGTGGGAGGAGTTTTGCTCAACATAGTACTCTCCAAAGACATCAGCGCATTCATACAGGAGAGAAGCCGTATCACTGCCCACAGTGTGGGAAGAGCTTTACCCATCAAAGTAGTCTCCAACGACACGGCCGTATTCACACAGGAGAGAAACCATATCTCTGTTTACAGTGTGGGAAGAGTTTTACACTACAGCAGGATCTTGAACTACACCAGTCCATTCACATGGGAGAGAAGCCGTATCATTGCTCAGAATGTGGGAAGAATTTTACTTACCAGTGTAATCTCCAAACACATCAGCGCATTCACACTGGAGAGAAGCCGTATCACTGCTCACTGTGTGGAAAGAGTTTTACGCAGCAAGGTGCTCTCCAGAGGCACCAACGCGTCCACACAGGAGAGAAACCATATCACTGCTTCTGGTGTGAAGAGAGATTTACTCACCAGGGCAATCTCCAACGACATCAGCTAATCCACACGGGAGAAAAACGTTATCACTGTCTACAGTGTGATAAGGGTTTTATTGAAAGAAGTGCTCTCGAGAAACACAGACGTGTCCACACCGGAGAGAAGCCGTATAACTGCTCTGAGTGTGGCAAGCGTTTTACTGAGAGTGGTGCGCTTAAAAAACACCAGCGCATTCACACTGGAGAGAAACCGTATTCCTGCTTGCAGTGTGGACGGAGCTTCACTTTCTCAAGCTCTTTCAGGACACACAAGTGCACTAACACAGACAAGTTGTTGGGTTGACAGGATGGATGTAAACAGTTTTTTTTCCCCCATGTTTACATTTACAGCATTTTGCAGTCTCCCTCATCCAGAGTGACTTACAGAAGGCTTTGTAGTGTCTACTAAAACGTATCCTCATTCTAGTGCAAGTAGGTCGAGGTCTAAGAATACTATCAAGCTAGAACCCTGTTAGAGAGGAGTTAGTACAGTGAGGTTTAGCAACAAGAACAGTACAAAAACCTCAGTCTTGGTGAAGATGTAGGTCTTACAGAAAGCTGTTCAGACAGATGGAAGGGATGGGATGCAGTTGATAGGTGGTAATATTGCTGGACAAGAGAAGTTGCAGGATTTATTCTGTAGAAAACAAAGAAAAATGTATTACGTCTATGTGAGGGAAGAGATTTTTCCCTCCTTCCCCTATTCCTACACTGCACAACCCCTCTTAGTTTCATAGTACCCTATAGCTATTCCTGAAATCCCAACCCCAGGCTTCCTCCCACTACGTTTATACTCATGCCTACAGTGTATTGCCCTAATACAAAAAGAAGATTTGGCAAGTGTGAATCTCAGGAACAACCTTGTCCTCTGTTTGCAGATATATTTAATAAATCTGTGGATCAGTGCATTGTTCCTGTCTGTTCAAAGTTAATGTGCAGTCTATAAAATGAATGGATCAGTGAATGACCCAATAAATGCAGGGCTAAACTTTGACTGCCAGCATCTTGACAGCCTGGGAACTTGTGAGAATGCTGATAATAGGACAGTCATTCCAGAGTTCAATTACCTCACCCCTTTACTACATTTGCTGGTAGCTCCTAGAATTTGGAACAGCTATGAAAAGTTATGTGTGATTGGGCAATGTCAGCCACACTAACGCCTCAGCGCAGGTGTACCTCAGGGCTCTGTGCTCTCTCATACTTTCCTTTCTGTACACAAACATCTACAACTTCTGTGTCCTCTCTGTCAAAGTCAAGTTCACAGGTGAACTTTAAAAAGGACTTGTATTCAACAACATCTGGCATTCTGGTGCTTCAACACTAAGCAGATCTTAATTAACAAGGTGATTGTAGAACAAATAAAACATCCACCCACACTTTCCACACATTTTCAATGGATTAATTGAAAACAGTCGTGTCACACTGTCTTGTCTTTAAGTGGGATGAAAGCATGAACTGCTTGTCAGTAACACTCAGTAGATGTTCTTCTTGTAACAGCTAAAGTTACAACAGCTAAAGAAGTTAGATTCCTATATGTCCTGTTGGTCCAGTTTTACACAGCCATCATCGAGTCCAGTCTAGGATCTTACATACCTCTTTTGGTGCTGATTTGGTTCATGCGAAGGAGCCCTTTTTCTGATCATCTGCATGAATAGTTGTCTGTCTGTAGTCTGTCTGTCGTTCCCACTTAGACTGAATCCAGGGATGTGTACAAGAAAATATAATTGCAGAAACATTCCATCCTCAGCATCACACGACACTTGAAGAACTTTTTCCTGGTTTGCAGTAGAAGTCTGTTTGCTGCTGTGATAAAGACTTTGATATGAAATACCTGTGTGGAGCAGGTCTGCATGGAAAAAAAAATTTAAATGGACAAACAAAACCAAAAACCAATATATGTGCAACAACATGACTATTATTCATTCTAGAACAGCCGAGACCCTCAATAATTGTTAAAATCACAAGTCTTTAGGATTCTGTTTACAGTATATTAATTAGCATAGGAATAAACGTAGCAGGTAACGTGTGTGTGTGTATGTGCGTTCGATTCCACGTCTTGTATTTTGCTATTTTATTTGTGGCTAACCAGAGAGTGTCTCACTTCCTGAGTCAGATTTATGACCAAAAAAAATCTGCTCTGAATTAAATTCCTTTATAAAACCCAAAACAGGATTATTGCTGATCCTCTGGAAGAAATCTCACACTGCAGGGGAAAAAACCTGTCTGAAACATCAGGCTAAAATGAGTGATGCCAGAAGGCTTCTTCAGAAACAATCATGCAAGAATTTGCCACAAAATTAGCACATCTTTGAATATGAACACAGCTTTTTAATGTTTTAATGAATAAATCGCTGTAAAATACTAAAATACCAGATTACGAAATTTCCACATTGGAGACAAATTGAAAGTTCCAGCCTGATTTAAATTGATGCCACATTTCAGGTCAGAATCATAGCCAAAAGGAAATCAGTCACGCTGTTTAGCATAAAATATAACAATAGTACATTAAATAAAAAACAGGATTAAGCGCTGTGAGATACTAAATTATTCAATTCTGATTGGGTACTTCAGGTAAGGGCGTAATTTTAGCAAATTATGCCAGCATGCTCAATTTGACGGCTTCTAACAGCAATATTTATTAAGTTGGTCAGTCATATAAGTGAACTCCATAAACCAAATGAACAGCACTGCAAATCAACACGCTTCAACAGGGACGAGAACGAGACACTACTCATTTTTATTCTCTTTTTTAAAATGTCAGTACATTTATACTAGCTTTAAATTAATGTGTGTGTGTGTTTGTGTGAATGTGGAAAAGACACTGTAGTTTCTAACATTATTGAGAGACGTGATTTCTTACTGTGTGTTGTTTATGTGTTGAAACCAACACTAAATCATGTAGCCGTGTCTCTCTCTCTCTCTTTTTCTCTCACACACTACACACACACTGTGAGGAACGGATGAGTGGAGGCACGTTATCAAGATCATTTCAGGAGACTTGATTTAATACTCAAAAGTTCAGTGAGCTGGAGGAAAATTTTTTCACACACATTCACACAGCCAACAGTCTGGCTTCGGTTCACATCAGGAATCGGGGAAGTGAACACACCCACTGTAGCGGAGTGACTTATGATGTGAACTGTGTGTCTGTGTGTGTGTGTGTGTGTGTGTGAGACATCACATGATCTTCAGATCAACTATTAATGATCACTAGGAAACAGGAAGTGCACAGGAAGTGATTTCTGCACTCATATTGTATAATTTTATTTAACTGTGCTGTGAGTATGGAAAGTGTGTGTGTGTGTATGTATGATTAATGAACAGCAGATGGAGTTTTATTGTACCAGAAATTGTGCAATATCTCATTATTCATTTTTCAGTGTGCACTGTGCTGAACAATTCAGTTTCTCTTCCAGCATCTATAAAGTGTGTAAAATATCTGGTGTGTGTGTCGTGTTCCAGTCAGAGGACCGATCCCAAGGTAAGCAGTCAGTGTAGGCAGCAGTTACACTCCACAGTCTGTCCACGCTGAGCTCCTTATTTAGGCCACATGGAATGTCAGGATAACGGACAAACAATCCCAGAATTCTGTTCATCATGCCTGAGTGAATATAAAAGTTTCCGCAAACATAACAGAGAAGCAAGTGTAAGTGAACTAGTTGAGGAGTCGTTTACATTACAGGTGGAAGTGAATCAATCCGGGAGTCACTGATTAATGTAAGTGAGCCGAGGAGTCATTTACAAATGTAAATGAATTAATCAGCTCATAGCTAACAGTCAGATTTATATTGGAAGCCATTCGGTGGAAAAAAATGAACCAGCTAGCTCATGTAGCTAGTTTATGCTGCTACGTTGCTAGTTAGCATTAGTTATTGAGTAAAGAGTACTCTAGTTATGTTTTAAGGCAACAAAAAACAAAAACAAAACTTCCAAAAAGCTTTTGCTAGTTTGGTATTCAATGTCTCATAAACTGACAATCTAGCAAGTGATATGAAGATATATTCATATTGAAATATTAATATATCAAAATTCCATTTTTAGAAACATTTAAATCATTTAAATTAAGCAGTAAATCAAAATAAATATTTGAATTAAACATTATATATAAATATCGGCGGCTCCTCTGTGGAGATTGTCAAGAGCACCAGGTTTCTTGGTGTTCACCTGGCGGAGAACCTCACCTAGTCGCTCAACACCAGTTCCATAACGAAGAAAGCCCAGCAGCGCCTGTACTTTCTGCGAAGGCTGAGGAAAGCGCATCTCCCACCCTCCATCCTCACCTTGTTCTACAGAGGGACTGTCGAGAGCATCCTGTGCAGCTGCATCACTGCCTGGTTTGGGAATTGCACTGTCTCAGATCGCAAGACCCTGCAGCGGATAGTGAGGACAGCTGAGAAGATCATCGGGGCCTCTCTTCCCTCCATCTCGGACATTTACACCTCCCGCTGCATCCGCAAAGCCACCAGCATTGTGGATGACCCCACACACCCCTCTCACACACTCTTCACCCTCCTGCCGTCTGGTAAACGGTACCGAAGCATTCGGGCCCTCACAACCAGACTGTGCAATAGTTTCTTCCCTCATGCCATCAGACTCCTCAACACCTAGAACTGGACTGAAGGAAGGAACACACACACACATACATATACACACAACTGAACATCTTCCATGCACATGTTTTACACATGTTTTGCACATGTTTTATGCTGCTGCTGCTACTATTATGTTTACACATAATACAATACCATTATGTTTACATTACTTCAGCTATTTATATCAAACTCTGTATTATTTGCACTATTGTCACTTGGTCACTTTCAGTCAGAACTGCGTACTGGTTGGCATTGTAGTTATTGTACTGTCTTGTTCTGTCTTGTGCGTCCGCACGTTTGCACTTGTGCACTTTATGTTTAATTTATGTAGTCCCCGTAGCTCTGTGTCGTTCTGTGTTGTCTTATGTAGCACCTTGGTCCTGAAGAAACGTTGTTTCGTTTCACTATGTACTATGTAAAATAAAATTTAAATATCGTAAGTATCAGGTTTCAGTGTTTGTATAACTCCATTGTTAGACAGTGTATAGAAAACACCTAATTATAAAAACTTTTTTTCTTTTTTTCCCATTGTAGGAACTTTCTGTAAATGTTGAATAAAAATTGCAAAAATAGCATTTCTTTAAAAAAATATATTTATTTATTTGTTTTTGATATTAAAACAGCTATACGGTTTGCTGGCAGTTTGTTAGTAAATCATCAGCAGATGTAAGTGTTGTGATACTGTGATGGAGTATTGTTAAATGTTTTCAGTACTGTGAAGGTTAGGTTAGGTTAGGTTAGATTTTTGTCGCATCATCCACTGTAGTAACGATGGATAAATAAACGTCCCCTCTGCAGGACTATAGTATGACGTGGTGACACTGAACACGATGTCTAGAACAGTTCTGTTTAAGTTAAAATGCTGCTCAGTGTTAATGGCTAAATCAGCTAATCTCAAATGAGAATGAAACACAGCTCCTGTGTAGTGCAGTGGAATGGAGGTTTGGGACACAGCCATGCAGAAACTGGAACATATTCACTACTATATTTTTTTTAAACGTATTTTGTCATTTTGAATTTTGGCATTTGCTTTAAAATTTGCATGGAGAGAAGCCCACACTTATGAGGGCAGACATGCTGAAGTGTTTTGTGAGTGATGATTTAATAAATTGGATGAAGTCACAGTTACAGGTCTGTTCTGCCAAAATCAGTCTCAGTCAGCCGTCTCTGCTCTTCCATCAGAGTTTGAGATGAGTGCTGCTGTTCACCGAGCTGGAATTCTGAATCTGGAAAAGAAAACGTTACACCTGGTTGAATTTCAGGAGGCTCCACATAAACATGGAGGTGGAAATGCATCCAAGAAAAATGTAAAATGATCATCATTTCATCTTATATCGCTTAAACCACCTGAGGAGCGCTGAGACACATTTATCCACTTCTTCCACAAGTGAGAATAACATCTGTCTCTAACACACATCTGACAAATCAGACCACGCCCACTCTCTTACACCATAACAGTCATCATGGATGACACAGAGACAGACCACCACTGAAATGACCTTTGACCCTACGCTTATGTAATATGACCGTAAGTCAATTTTACTTTGACAATTTATGTCAAAAGGGATTTTTTGTATTTTAAATTTACCGTCTAAAGTGTTTCCTGTGTGTTTGGCTGGGATTTCATTCCACTATAAATCTCACACACACACACACAGTTTCCTTCATCATGATGTAAATAATTTGATAAAGAAGAAATAAATGATGCAGGGAAGGAAAAAAAGAAGGATGGAGTGAGGAAAGAAAGAAAAGTTGAAGGAAAGAAATGAAACAGGACCGAGGGAATAAATAAAAAATCACCCAAAAAAAAGAAGGAAGGAAGGAAGAAATTGGATTGAAGAAAGGTTGGAGGGAGTGAAGTGAGAAAGAGGAAGAAGAAAATGATGGAGGAGGAGTGTGAGGAATATCAACAGTGTCTCATACAAAAAGTACACACGGTAATAAAGTCATGTGTGTGTGAAGTGTGTGTTGTTTGGAGAGTCGCTGCTCGTCTTGTCGTCAGTGTTTCTGAGGCGTGACTGTGTGTGAGTTTTTGAGACAATAGCGTATTTGCGTCTGGGTTCTAGCTCCACTCCCTCAGGGTTCTACATGCTGACAGAGCGCTGGGCAGCTTTTTGTTCCAGCACTGAATCAGAGGAAGACGCTGGCCTTTCCCTCTTTCTCTTTTCCTGTTTCTCCTGCAGACGTTTCTCTCTCAGCCGCCTCGCCTCGAGTCTTTTACTAACACACTCAAGGACTCAGGAATTCTGTTGATGAGTTTATTTCTTTTTATCTTCTTTATATTAGCTGTGATAAACACACTCACTCCACACAACCCACTCTGATTTTCACTTCAGAAACTGACATTTACCGACATCACGAGTCAAGACGTAATACTGACGTTTCTCATTATGGCAGATCTAAATGTAATTTCAGTGTACTATTAGTATTTTCTCAGTAATTTGTCAACATGTCTGAGGGAAATGTCCCTGATGGTTCTGTCTCATTTCCTCTCTCACTAACATTATCTGTATAAAAGAGTTAACCGCTTAGTGCTTGTTTGCCAAATCAGTAGCTACAACTACAGAAACTTTGGTGACTTCTTTTCTGCTCACTCGGTTTATTTTCTCTGTAAGTGAGCGTGAGTGAAACTGGATGTCGCTGCATCAATGTTGTTTTTCCACCGTACGACTCGGGTTAACGTGTTATGGAAAATCTCTTTCATAAATCTAGGTGTAGCACTGTTGTTTGCGTTAATTAAATCAAATCTCCTGAATTTGTGTTTTGAACTTGCTGACGTTCCTCCATTCATCCATTCATCACTGTGTGTGTGTGTGTGTGTGTGTGTGTGTGTGTTAGTCACATGATTTAGTGTTGGTTTCAGCACATAAATAACACAAGAAGAAATCAAATCTCTCAGTAATGTTAGAAAAACTACCACTTCACTACAAGGACAGAAAACTCCTCATTAACTGTTTATTTTATCTACATTTAAGGAGTTCCCTTCTACATTCACACACACACAATGTAATCTACAGTTTTGAGCCATTATTATATTAATTAATAAAGAAACAAAAAGGTCATTAAATATCACCAAATCAAATATATTTTCATATATGAACATTTCTGATTCTTGTTTTTTTTTCTTATGCTAAGTGGGAGAGTGTGACATCACAATGTTTACATTTAATCTTCTTCTTTTTTTTTTTTTTTAAATTTATTACATTATTATTTTATTAATCATTACATGGACAGTATTGTTTTTTGTTTTCTGTGGAATTTATGTTAATGCTTGCAAAACTACTACTACTGCTATTAATAATAATAATAATAATAGTAATAATAATAATAATAATTTACAATTCATGAAAAACAGACAAAGCTAAGCAGGAGTACATTGTGTTTTTGTCTTTTTCAGCCAAGAAATATTCCTTCACCACAATTATTGTCAATCAGCCACATGAAGTTCACTTCTTTAGCTCTGCACTGGAGCTACAAGGCTAATGTTGCTAAGTAATGGAAGCGTGTAGCCACCAGTTTAGCACAATGTGCAAAATATTCATGTGTAAATCTCACAAAAGACATAATCTGTCTCAGCAACACTACTGAAACAGTTTCAGAATAATTGTGTGTGTGTGTGAGTTTGGAAAAAGTTCTAACTTGTAAGTGAGAAAACAAGAGTGATGAAACTGCACTAAATTGCATGTAAGAAATGTGATTTTATCATCTGAAAAATTAGGCCAAGTTTGATCGAACTTGCTGATAAACTGATGTTTTGGCTAGCTAACCATCACTAGTTGTACAGTGAATAAATAAATCTCACAGTAGATAAGAAATGCTTAATGATTGCCTCCTACACACACATCAGCTCATCGGCCAGACTGATAAAATAGCTGACTTTCTACCTACTGATAAAATAGCTGACTTTCTACCTTAATGCTAGCACATTAAACACGCGGCTAAAGCCCATTTTTACTGTGATGAACAGTCAAAAAATAGAGAAAGCAAAATCCATCACAACTGTTTGATTTTTTATCTGTCGAACACTGAATGTGTCAGTAACGAAAAGGTCACATGATGAAATTCAGGCTTGTGATTGGTCACTAGAGAGCGCTGTTGATCTAAATTTTCCATCAATAAATCAGAGAGCAGCTCCTAAACCTGGTTCCTGGTAAATATATTCAATAGAGATTATAAATGTGGTCTGTAAAGCTGCTTTGTGACAGTGTGTTGTTAAAAGCACAACAGAAATGACATACAATTGTGCAAAATTATGTTTATTCACCAGGTTTACATTTATCAGTGTTTGGAAAAAAACACACCACATTAAACACCACCACATCTGTAAACACCATCACATCTGTAAGCACAGCAGCTGCAGGGTGTTAGAGTATGAATCGGAATAATTATAATTTGAAAAGTGTGTGTTTATTAATATATGTTTATTAATATATAGGATGGGTTCCCTTTTGAGTCTGGTTCCTCTCAAGGTTTCTTCCTCATATCATCTAAGGGAGTTTTTCCTTGCCACAGTCGCCTCAGTAGCCTCAGGCTTGCTCACTAGAGATAATTCTGTCTAACATCTAGGACTGTTTGCATGTTTTTGTTTCTTATGTTCTGTAAAGCTGCTTTGAGACAATGTTCATTGTTAAAAGCGCTATACAAA
Organism: Pangasianodon hypophthalmus; assembly: GCF_027358585.1. Taxonomy (NCBI): domain Eukaryota; kingdom Metazoa; phylum Chordata; class Actinopteri; order Siluriformes; family Pangasiidae; genus Pangasianodon; species Pangasianodon hypophthalmus. The sequence goes on from NC_069720.1 coordinate 10,714,283, forward strand.
TAAAATTTAATTGAATTGAATATGTGTACATGTATATAGAATATAAAATATATACATTTATAAAATTAATTAATATAATATAATAATAAAATACACACACTAAAACAAACATGAATATATATATATATATATATATATATATATATATATATATATATATATATATAAACAATAAAAATATAAAAATAGCGTATATAAAAGTGTATATAAAAGAGGTGTTAGTGCCAGTTTAATATCAGTATTCCATGTTCTTTATTTTTTATTATTATTATTATTTTTTTGCGTCTTCCAGCTGTCCATTCAGTCCATTCTGATTCTGGTTGATTCTTGTCACAATTTCACTGCAGAAATTCACTTTAATTTAATAAACGTAAAAATCAACATTATTTACATTCATTACATCATCTTCCTACAAGTACTGTCCAGTTCTGTTCAGCGTTGGGAACTGGAGTGTGTGTGTGTGTGTGTGTGTGTGTGTGTTATAGAGAGAGGTTCCAGATGTGGAATCAGTAAAACAGAGGAACTTCCCGTGACAGCACAGATTAATCAAAGCTGAACAAATCTCATCCTGAAATGTGACTTTAAAATGTGAAATTCCTCCACACACACACACACACACACACACACACACACAGACACACAATTTTATTTTTATCACTACAGTACAGCAGTATCAGCTATGTTCCTAACACTAGTGTATATTACAAGTGCTCTTATTAGAAGTGTTCATGCTAACACACTGGTGGTTTGCAGATTCTGTCTCTGTTAGCTAGCTAATCAGCTAGTTAACATAAAACACACACACACTCTACCACACACTAAGCCCACGTGACCTCCACCTCCAGTGTTTCAAATAACAGAGTTTTAGAGTAATCATTATTTTATTACACACTCGTCTGAATGTTAGATAAACTCTGTAGCTCTTCTATAAATCTGATTGCTTTGACATTTGCTTTCTGACTCTTCGTCTTCGTGGTTTGATTATTTTCCACCTTTCACTTTGTGTAATTTTCACTCAACACCGCAAATCAGAAGATGATTATAGATTTGGAACACAGTGTTTCTATCACAGCAATCAGAGTTTAGTAAAAAATGTAGATTTTAGAACCAGATGTTAAGCTTTATTTTAGCCACATGTATACTTCTTGCTGTTTAGCACTTCTGGTTAGATGCTAACTGCATTTCACTGGCTGTGCACTTGTACTCTGCTCAGTGACATTAAAGTTGAATCTAATCTAATTTAATGTAGACATACATCTACTGTGTTACTACATATGATACAGTATACCATATAAGTAATATCAGGCTCTTTATATATATATACACACACACACTCCTGGGCAAAAAAAGGCAATTATTAAGCTTTTAATGGTCTTAACAACAAATCATTGGTCAGGAAATGAGCAAGAATTAAACAAATGCACTCCTGAGAGCTCCTGTGCCTCCATTTGCAAGTTTACTTTTGCTGCAGTGAACTGTTTGTTTGGGGAAAAGCTACAGGGAAATTCACTTATATAGTCTTCTTGCACACAAAGGTAAAATCCTGATAATGATTAAAATGTTTGATGTAAAATTCAAACTAGCACATGTTTGGGTGTACAAAATTTTCCAAAAATATCTTCTGGGATTTTTTTTTGTTGTTGTTGTTAAAGATTAGTCATTATTTGGTGATCTGCCACACCAGATGCAGCCCATCAAGGGCCACGAGACTTAAACATTTAAAGAAAAGACAGGGAAAAGACCTCCCATGCTAACTTCCTTTATCTATTTGTTTAATTCTTGCTAATTTCCTGACCAATGATTTGTTGTTAAGGCCATTAAAAGCTTAATATTTAGCTGTTTTGGGCTTGGCCCATTTTTTTTTTTTGCCCTTGAGTGTGTATGTGTGTGTGTATGTATGCATTTAAATTATTAGTATAATTACAAGAAAATGTATCAAAATCTGAAACTTGACAGAGCAAACTTGGCTTAATAAAAATAAAAATAATAATAATAATAAAACAAATTTTAAAATGGCTACCATTACTTTTATGTATTTGTTTGTTTGTTTTTGAAAAATATGCAACTCCCCCAAAAAAACTGTGTTTCCCAGAACACCCCATGGCCTACAAATATGACCGTCGTGGACTACACTTCCCAACAGTGGACTCAGTCAGGTTCACCTGATTACTAATCACCCACACCTGAGAATAATCCCACCTGGTTTTCCCTGGCTGTTTGGTTTGCACATCGCATGAAATTTGCCTGTTTCTGGATTACGATATTGCTTTTCGATTTGGATTAGTTTACCTGTGTTTCTTTAATAAACTCACTCTCTGCATTTGCGTCCATAACCACTCACCTTTTGTGACACCCTAAAGCAAAGATAAAAATCATTATGTCAAAATATTTTAGAAATATTTACAAGCAGTCGATTGTTGGCAAAATAAAAAAAGTACTCTTTAAAATAACAAATTTGATATCATTTTTATTCTTTTGTTAATTCTTATTTTATTAATCTATTATACCTACTGGGGAATGTGATGAAGTCTGACTTCTGTATTGACTGCAAAACAAGAAAGTAGATCATAAAATCATGGGCGTGTCAGTGAGGAAGGAAGCAGTGGAGCTGACAGGACAGGAAGTCGTGAAGGAGCTGGGATTAAAATCTTTACGTTTTTAGGCGATGTGCCCACACGCCTTTTTAACACCACTCTGAAATGTGTATTGCTGTTTAAAGCCGGTTTTAATTTTCAGCAGTTAAACATATTCACAGGTATTAAAGCTGCTGTCAGTCTGTTTCAGACCACGAGTGACGCTAATGAGCACTTGAGCCCTACAGAACTCTGTGCGTAGTTGACCTTTGACACTGTAATGTACCCGGTGAGGATTGTCCCTTCTTACCCTGGGGTGAAAATAAAGCAGGGGAGTTTTCCTCTCGTCTGCTGATTCATTCAGGATTCAGGATGTGTGCACGCTTTGCAGCTCACTACAGCGAATGTTACACCTCTTTAGTTTACACTCACACTACACACTCACACTGCCCCAAACTGCAGAACCTACACACTCAGTTCAAATGAGATGTCTGGATAGTGGTATTTAATGTTGTAATATTCATACAGTCCATACACAAACTTGTCCTCTCTGACACACACTCATCCTCTCTGACAAACACTCGTCCTCTCTGACAAACACTCGTCCTCTCTGACACACACTTGTCCTCTCTGACACAAACTCGTCCTCTCTGACACAAACTCGTCCTCTCTGACATGCACTTGTCCTCTCTGACAAACACTCGTCCTCTCTGACAAACACTCGTCCTCTCTGACACAAACTCGTCCTCTCTGACACAAACTCATCCTCTCTGACACAAACTCATCCTCTCTGACACACACTCGTCCTCTCTGACACACACTCGTCCTCTCTGACACAAACTTGTCCTCTCTGACACACACTCGTCCTCTCTGACACAAACCCGTCCTCTCTGACACAAACCCGTCCTCTCTGACACAAACTCATCTTCTCTGACACACACTTGTCCTCTCTGACACACACTCGTCCTCTCTGACACAAACTCATCTTCTCTGACACAAACTCGTCCTCTCTGACACAAACCCGTCCTCTCTGACACACACTCGTCCTCTCTGACACAAACTCATCTTCTCTGACACAAACTCATCCTCTCTGATACACACTCGTCCTTTCTGAGTCACAGTCCTCTGATACACACTCATCTGATACACACTTGTCCTTTGTGAGACACACTCGTCCTCTCTGATATACATTTGTCCTCTCTGACACACACTCTGATACACACTCATCTTCTCTGAAACACACTCATCTTCTCTGAGACACACTCATCCTCTCTGATGCACACTCGTACTCTCTGATGCACACTCGTACTCTCTGACACACACTCATCTTCTCTGATACACACTCATCCTCTCTGATGCACACTTGTCCTCTCTGATACACACTTGTGTCCTTTGGTACACACTCCTCCTCTCTGATGCACACTCATCCTCTCCGACACACACTCCTTCTCTCTGATGCACACTCATCCTCTCCGATACACACTCCTCCTCTCCGAAACACACTCCTCCTCTCCGATGCACACTCGTCCTCTCTGACGCACACTCGTCCTCTCTGATATATGCTCCTCCTCTCTGACACACACTTGTGTCCTTTGATACACACTCCTCCTCTCTGATGCACACTCATCCTCTCTGATAGACGCTCCTCCTCTCTGACACACACTAGTCCTCTCTGATACACACTCTTCCTCTCTGGTGCACACTCGTCCTCTCTGAAACACATTCTTTGTCCCGGAGGAAAGAGTGAACATTTCTCTGCGTTTCCTCACTCACTCACGAGCCATGTGAGACTGCAATGGGGTCAAAGGTCATGCTGCTGGGATTGCTTCAGCACAGTCACTGTGGTAGTTTGTTTCGATGATGGACAGGTCAGGTTTTTATGGCGTTCAGGGAGCTGTGTGTCTGACGAGTGTTCACTGATTTTATAATGTTTACTTAGTGTGTGTAGTGACAGAGAAAAGGAGCAGTTAATGTGTGTGTGTGTGTGTGTGTGACTGTAACAGCCTGTGTCAGTAGTCAGTAGAGAGGAATTTTCTGACATTTTCTCGGGTGTTTGTGTTCTCCGGGATGAAATGTTCAGAAAGAGGTAATAAAGTGTTGGAGCTCTTTATACCATTGTTATTAATATTTTTACATATATCTGTAGTCATTCACAGAGATAGGCATGTCTTCACCATGTACACATTCTCACTAAAAACTCCATGTGTACTACACACACCCCATTTTAATACACACTGCTTGTGTGATGATCATGATAGATAGATAGATAGATAGATAGATAGATAGATAGATAGATAGATAGATCTTTAGACAAAACATTTTATTTGCATTATTTTTAATGTTTCTCCTTTTATTTGATGCAAATCCACTCATACTGAAACACTTATTCTGCTCTTATAGAGCTTAGAGCTCCAGCTTTGGATCTCCAGGTTCTGGACAAATGCTTTCAGATTAATGTGCTTAATTCAAACACACACACACACACAAATGCACACACACACACACACACGCACACACACACACAGGGTAAAATTTTCCGTTGTACAGAATCTTCACTAAATCCTTTAATGCGAACCAGAGACATACTTTTCTGCTTTATTCCTCCTTAAATATTCCATAATGATCTGTTGTGTGGGGATTTTGGGTTTTTGGTTCTTGTGTTGTCCGTTGCATCCTCCCGCCATCACGCTGAGGATTGTTTTACATTGCGCTATTACTAATGAGCCTCAGGAGCATGAAATATTAGATGTGAAGTCAAGCGAATCGTCTTCATCACTCCCAGCTCTGTTTATCAGCAGCTCAATCCCAAACCTTACCACTGCAATGGTTAGGGTCCTTAGTGGGACTCTGGTCATTTTACAGCTTCAGTCCTGAGCACTAGAACACACACATACACTGTAAAAAAAAATTCACTGTAAATTTTACAGTAATTTACAGTAGTAAATTACTGTACTGTAAAGTACTGTAAAATTTGCAATAAATAATTGCAAAACATATTTACAGTTAAGTACATTAATATCTTACATAGTATAAAATAACACATAATCCAATACGTTTGCTTGTTTGTGTGATGCTTTTTTTTTCTTTTTTAATAGTGAATTTACAATTGAGGCAGGATACAGCTGATCAGGGGCAAAGAGTCTTGCTCAAAGACCCAACCATGGTATTGTGGCAGTGCTCAGATTTGAACGCACAATCTTCTGAACTCAAAGCCTTAACCACTGAGCCACCACAACTAGCTTAAACTAGATTCTGCACAAGGAGGATTTTCACTCACCCATGCTAAAAACATTGCATTTTCTGGTATTTTACTGTAAACCAATGGACTGCTCTAATTGCCTAATCATTTACAGTACAAGCCTGTAAAATAATTAAACAGTATTTTGCTATAAAATAAATACTGTAAATCTCCAGCAATTATATACAGTGTACAGACTGTCCTTGATTGAGGTTATTTGGAGTGTTTACTGTTCCTAGTTACTGAGCTGAAGCCTCACTGTGTTCCTCATGAGCTGCAATCACACTTCACATAAACACACAATGTCAAGAGAGATTCTATGTCTTGATATTCAGCTTTATATATGTATATATATATATATATATATATATATATATATATATATATATATATGTATATATATATCTAAAAACATCTAACAAATCTGTATGTCTGTGCAGATTTGTTGTGTAAAACCTCCAGGAGATTAATAATCTCCTCTTAAATGAATTTGTTGTCAGAATGTGGAAAAAACTCACATCCATACTCACTATAATTCATATTAATTCTATACAGAGTGAACAAATTGTACACTTGTGTGCAAATACGTATTCAAAACAATATTCTGTGTAAAAAGTTAAAAGTACAACTTCAAGTACAACTTCCAGCCAAGAAGCATGGTTAAAGTCCATGGCAGAGGTCACTACACAGGCAACAATAACAAACTAGAATAATTCATGATCATAATCAGGAATAAAAACAGACAAGAATTAAAACCAGGAAACACAGCAGTAGAGAAACACAAATCTGTGAAAGACCAAGGTATAAGTACACAAACTACTAAATAATTGAGCTAATATAGAACAGGTGAATACAACTGAGGAAGAAACAAAGAATTGGGGGGGTGGGTGAACAGACATCATGTGACCTCCACAAGTCCAAGATGGCTGCACTTGCTGCAGTTCTGCTGTCTGTCCTGTGTATTTTAATTCCATGTTTGACAGATTTATATCATGTAGGAGCAATGCTGAGGTGAGAAAGAACACACCATAAAGAGAGCATAAACCTGTTCTAACCTTTCATAAGTGTACAGTGTTTTCATCCTGGTGTGCATTTGGGGTAAATCATAATGGTGTGTGTTCATGTCTCCCCATGGGTCACGTCTCAAACCGCATCCTACTATGTGTAGGAGTGTGTGTGTCAGGTTACTATGTGGTATTGTACACTACAGGTAGCTAGTGCTGCCTTCGGCTGTGTCCCAAACCTTCATACTACTAAACTAAATATGATTCCAAAATAATAATATGACCCTTATGGTACTATTATAGCATTCATGCTTAGTACTTTCTGGGATGCAGCCCATGACTGTATGAGAGGTAAAAGTTGATGTGAATAAAGGGCTCTTTGTCCCAAAGGGCTTTGTCCCAAATTGCATACTAATGTAATACACATTGTGGCAGTATTCCACTCTACAGTAACCTGCTATCTTGACAGTAGCGTGTCATTTTTGTACACGTATTGCCACACACAATCACATGTTGCCATGGTAACCAGGTTGCTTCAGTATGTATGTTTGGGACACAGCCCATGACTGCTGTTCTGTTTGAAACACTGAGTGTGTGTGTATTACAGCTAATTAAATGAGTCAGAAAAACCCTGCTACACACACACACAGGTTCTGTCTGTAGTTAACTTGGCTCTTCAAGCCAACTGGATGTGAGTGCACTTATTCAGTCTTATTAAAGCCAAATCGCTTACACACACACACGTAATTGTTTTCACCCTGCGTTAATAAATCCCTTATTAAAGAGGAAAATAAATGTCTTTGAGCGACGTGTGTGTGTGTGTGTGTGTGTGTGTGTGTGTGTAGGCTCTGCAGTAAAGCTATCTTGATTATTTGCACGTTTTCTTTATTTCGTATTTAACACAGATGCAGTGATGTTTAAAAAAGACACAAGCAAAGCAACATCACAAACACATGAGGTCACAAAGGGGCACATGTGTGTAAAAACTATACGCACACGTTTAACATGCACACGCTACAAACACGGGGTTCTGTTGGGGTACTGAAGCACTGTGGAGGTTAGGGGTTAGGAAAAATATGAAGCTAGGTATTAGGGTTAATGTTTAGTGTTGGGGATTTGGGAATTAGGGATTAGGGTTAGTATTAAAAATTCCCTCCATATCTACAAAAGTTCCTGATTTTCTTCGTACTTACGTGTGTATGTTGATGAACGCCAATCAGCTGTAAATTACCAAGCACACAGTTGCTTTACATTTAGCTACACCCGTAAAACTCCATAAAAGCCAAAGGTGAAAGAGCACCTCCTAAGTGCAGTATGCAAAACCTTATTTGTGTTCATTTATGGCTTTGGTTTGGAATCGCTTTCTTTCAGGTCATTAATATGAGCGACTGAGTTTCAAAAAATTGATTGAAATAAGTGATTTAAACTGTAATGAGGTGAAACACTTCATCTGTGTGTGTGTGTGTGTGAGAGAGAGAGAGAAAGATATTTCTTTCAGGAAACAGGAAGAGTTCCGAAACAGGAAGTGTCCTTGTCTGGTCTAAGCAGGGGATTCTGGGAAAACAGCAGATTGACCTTGAAGGTGGAGACATTAGTTAACAAGTCCACTGAGGTGTGTGTGTGTGTGTGTGTGTGTCATGTCTTTATGGAACACCACAGATGGAACTGTTTTTTCTGTGTATTTAAGTTGTTTCCCATGGCTGGGGTGCAACACTGTTTTCTCTGTGCATAATCAGAGGAAGTTCATGAATAATTAATGAGCATACATGCCTTTATCTCACAGAGTACCAAAGCTCTGCCTCTTCAGCATTCTTTTAACAGCAGACTTTTGTAATGTAAATATAAACAGGCCACTAAGGGGATTGTTAACACTTTTGCATCAGTATTGTTCAAATATATGAAGTCAGGTCTCAGTGCTGAGCTAATCTCTCTCCTGATTTCTCTAAACAAACATCATTCCCAAATCATAACACATTTTTATCGAAACACAAAGTTAACTAGATCTCCAGCTATTGTAGTGTGCGCTAATGTTATATAATGTTAAGTGACTAAATCTGAGCATAACTGTGGATTAATTACAGTTGTGATCATTTTAGTCTCCCTCTTTTATTTTAAGAAATTGTTGTGTATATAGATTGCTAGCTGCTTAACTTTAAGTGTATACCTTGAAAACCACATATAACAGTGCTAAATGCCTTGCTAAATATACCATCAGTGGTGTCCTTACTCTTTTAAGATATTTATTGCATTGCATTGTATGTGGTTTGGGATGCAGCTCCTGCATTGTCCCGTTTTTAGTTGCACAGTAATTGGATGGAAACTGCATGCACTCAATAATTATTGGTAGTCTTAACCCTGCCTACATCTTAACCCCACTCTTCACATTACCACCACCCCTCAGTCTGAAGCTGCCTCTCATTTTAACCATCCTTCCACCAAAGTACTTCAGCAGTCCTTGAGCCAAATTTATCAAAATGAGCAAAGTATTGTTCAAAATAATCGAATCAGTGAGTCATAATGTTCATTTGGATGTGCCGCCCACCTTCTCAGTTATTGGTCAGTAGTGACAGATGAAGGCAAGCAACTGGCGGCAGCTTCGACACTGCTGCTGTGGTGAGGTGTTTGAGAGAAGATGTTTGAGAGAAGGTGTTTGAGAGAAGGTGTTTGAGAGATGCTGTTTATAATGGTAAGGGATGGAATGATTAGATTGTAACTGTGGAGTCTGTGGAATTTTTCTCTGTCAAATTTACCAAAATAAGACAACGAAATGTGCTGTTTCTACTTCCTGTTTTCTCCCTCATCCCCAAAATCAAGAACCTCCCGATCTTGTTTCTTATAAATCAGAGTGATTCCATAAGTTTCAGCAGTTGCTTTTCCCCATGCAAGTCTAGGTGCTGAGCTGCAGGTTTGTGGGATAGCTCATTCTAAACCTCACTAAAATCTGGCTGATTTAATCACAATGGAGAACAACATACCTGAAAAAGGCAATGAAGGCTTTGATTCACGCTCAGGAAATGTTTAGTGTGTTTAACAGAGGAAACCGAGGCTCAGACGGGAAAGTGAGACCTCAGGAGACGCACAGCTTCACATTTCTCCTGTTGTAAAAAGCATCTGTGCTCCGACGTGAAACTCAGCACAGGTTTGAGAGTTCACAGGTTGAAGGTGAAGTGAGATGTGTGTGTGTGTGTGTGTGTGTGTGTCAGTACAAGGCCGACTCTGCGAGATAAACATCTCACCGTGTGCTGCCCCAGAGGCTGAAAAGTTTTTGTGGTTAGTTCAGGTTTTTCTCTGCAGAAACATAAATCTCTGCATCAGAAAACCTTTGATTTTTACTGAACAAAAGTAAAAAGTGACACTTGCTCCTAACTTACTTCTTTGTTTATATGTTTGCTTGTTAAAAATAACCAATGCATCTACTGTGTTCCAGTTTAAATCCATAGCTTACACCAGTACACATATAAAAACAAAAAGTAAAATAAATTCAGTTCTGACACAGTGACTACTGGCTGGCTTTCATTACAGCTCAGAATCACTTCTCCTGATTAGGGACACATCGATGTACATGGATGAGTATGAGTACATGGTTTTTTGGTACTCACTGATACCAATACTGAAATGAGTAATCTGCTTAGTATTCATTAATCAGAGATGACATAAACATCTTATTCAGTTCTGTTTACGCTGGTTGCTGCCGTGTACTGCTATGGCACCATGTTGGAATGTACTCATGATAGAAAGAATAAATATATTTAAGTGTAACTGAACAATGCGACAACAAGGCGAGCATCCATTAGCAAAACACAATCAAAAGTGAATTCCAATTCATAAAGACCAATATCAAAACCCCAGAGTGCCGACTGCAAAATTCAGTCCAATGGTAATGAAAAAAAAAACAGAAAACAGTAGAAGAGGAATCATAAAGAACAAACATGAGTAAACAAACAAACAAACAAAATGATTTAGAGGAACTGAGGAATGACTGTAACTGTGAGCACTGAGAGCTGTTTCTGATGAACTACACCTGTGTGTAATCAGAGGTGAATGAGACCTCTGGTGGTCAGGTGAGGGATTACACTGTGTTACTGTGAACCACCTGGCCATTAGGGTTTCTCACTGGGCTTAGTGGACAGGCGTGGATACATGAGGTATCATCAGAAACAATCCTGAATCTTTACTCTGTTCACGAACTTCGCAGTCTACAGGTAATACAGACGTCACACTCAGTGTTTGCACTGCAGCAGAAGCAGAACCAGAACCACATCGGCTGGACTGCCTTCCATGTCCACTGCATCAGGTTAAGCATCAATACATGAAAATAAACATTCAGATGACTGTAAAGACTTTTGCTGGCCTTTAGGTGCAAAACACATGGAGGATGTTAACACAAAGAGATTGCTTAAAACACTCCAAAAGGATGCTGCATTATTTATAAGAAGGAATTACTAACTTCACATTAAATAGTTTTCAAAAGAACAAAGTGTAATTGTAAGTGTAAGTGAAAAATCAATAATGAGTCAGCAATGTGTGTGTTGTGCAATAAGGAGCACCCCTTTCCATTTTGAGTTCATGTTGACTTTTTTTTTTGGAATTTGCTGTTGTGTTTTTTTCGATTGTTGATGTGTTCTTCACTTATGGGCCACTGTATTAACCTGGATTAATATGTGAGGTCTGAGGTCTCTGGTGAACTACACTATATAGGTACACTGTATAATCAGGTGGTAATTCTTGATGTTTGATGGCTGTGTTGTAGATGTGGATGCAACACTGAACTGCATGGTATAATCTCATGTGGGCCAGTTCCTAGGCCAGTTTGATTCGGTGCAACCACTCATCCACTGCAGACACTTTGGAAGGTTGACCTGGAGTCTCCAATGCACCACAGTCATGTACAAGTGTATTGGTGAATTTTGGGTGTACTCAACCCAGAGAAGTCAGAGTCTCACCTCACGTTAATTGTGACTGCCGGATGAGCGTAAGAAACAGCCACTCTCATGATTTAACCATTCTACATGTCTGTTGGTTTGTGCATGATTCCCTGGTGACCGTTACTGAAATTTAGTTGCTTGCAGAAAGTGTTCCACAGATATGAAGTAAATTGTACCCCTTTATCTGATACAGTCTTCTCCAGGATTGTGTAATGATGAAATACGTCATTAAACAATCTGTTTCCATGGCAGAGGGAAGTTTGGGTAAAAACACTAATCTACAGGCTTTGGACAATCTGTCTGTAATTACTGGATAATTATAGTGATATATTCATTTTCAATAAGTGCTTTATCCTGGTCAGGGTCAGGGTGGATCCGGAGTCTTTCCCGGGAATACTGGGTATGAGACAGAAATACACCCTGGATAGGACACCAGTTCATCACCATGCACACACACAGCCACACACTCACCCACATCTAGAGGCAATTCACCTGAGAGGTGGGAGGAAACCTGAAAACTTGGAGGAAACCCACATGAACATGGAGAGAACTCAGCCTGAGCTTGGGATGGAACTGGGAACCCTGGAGCTGTGAGGAGGCAACACTACTCATTGTACTACTACGCCAGTTCTATTGATATAACGCTCTATACTCTAGAGGTTTGGTTCTAAATTCGATGGCGATGTGTGACTGAGGTCGTTGTGTGATGGTCAGGAGTTCTAACAGAGTGGTGCGAGGTGTCAGAATGTTTTAGATTCAGCACATATTGTATTAACATTGTTTAAGAAATCCTGTCCTTATGATAGACACTAGAATCTGTTTTGAATTAAAGCTGTCGTTCTATGGATCTAGGGGTGTGTGGATCTGAGTGAAGTGTATAGCCACAGAAACACGTGTTGGCAAATCGATCTCTTGGCATGTGGACTTTATCGGACAAAAGTTGGCTCATTATCCAGGGAATTTCAGCCATGATGCAGACAGGACCGTCTCCTCTGCATGTGTTTTTCTTGGCTCGTTTTTCTACCTTGACAGCACATTAGGTTTTGTGCTTGTTGTTTTTTCAGTCACTTTCTCAAAATCTTCACATATTCAAGATTTTTCTGGTTCATCAGAACCTCCATTCCTCCAGTGCTGCCTCAAAGAAGCCTTGATTTTACATGCTGGAATTTATTTTCACAGTAATTTCCTTGGGAAGAAGGTACATGGAGGTATGGACATGTTAGAAGATGACTACAAACAGAAGTGAAGGTGAATTATTTTCTTAGTGTATGAAATTAGTTTAGTGTGTCAGTGTCCATCATTAGGAGTCATTTCAGGAGTTTCTGTACTGAGCTGAATTCACAGATAAAGTGCTGATACACTCACTGGATCTTTGTTTCCAATAATGGGTTCTATTTGAAACTCAACTTGGGAGCAAACCATCCATCTGCACCATCTGTGTGATAAACATGAAAGCTAACATTCAGCTTGTGAAGCTCACACTTTTAAAAGTTTTACAAATGGAAGGATATGGAGTACTTGGTTTACATTAGGAATGTATGACACTCTGTCTGTATTCAGACTTAAACCTGAAGTGGGTGTGATCTAAACCAGAAGTTTTTTTTGTTTTTTAAATTAAATATGAACCCTACCACTTCATACCTGACCGCTCGCTCACCCTGGCATGAAAATAAAACCCTCTTCCTATGCGTATTTGTGTTTATATCTGTTCAGAACATTACCTATTCATTCTAAATAATTTATTTATATTCAGTTTTATCTCTAATCCCTACATCATTAACAAGAGGAGTTAATTACACTTAACCAAAAACAACTTCTGTGTTTAAAACCTGTCTTACACTCTTCTCATCTCTGGTTGGTGAACAGTTTTTCACCTCAACAGTGACACTGAGGTGTTTACACACCTCACTGACCACACACACACACACACACACACACACACACGCACATACACACACACACACACTACCATGTCTGTGTCACCGTTGTACAGAGATTAAACCACCACCCAAATCATATCTGTGCAGCGATGCTTGTGTTCCACAGGGTAGGGGTGCCAATACTTTGTGCAGGAGCTGTGTGGGAGGTGGAACTGATAAACTGAAGACTGTATATAGGAGTGTGTGTGTGTGTGTGCGTGTGTGCGCGCGTGTGTGTATAGAGAGATGAATGAACATGTAGTTATTGGGTAGACAAACAAGATCATTACTGCTAATTAAACACACGCACAAACACACACACCAAGAAGTGAGAAGGAGTGTGACAATAGATAAGGGGTGTTATTTGGAGGAAACATCTCTCACACTGGTGTATCACACTAGCACACACACACACACACACCAAACATCAGATTGGCTAAAACTGTGTGCAGGAAACAAATTGCTCCTTAAATAGTATGCTGTAGAAGTGCATATCACTGTGCAGTCCCACTGTGTGTGTGTGCGTGTGTGTGTGTGGCGGAGCAGGGTTAACACTACAGCAACATGAAACCTGACAAAGAGGAAGAAATGTTTCCACTAAAGGGAATAAAGAGAGAAAGGAAAGGTCAGAGTGAACGGTCCGAGCACTGATACACATCACCAAATAAAAACTCTGCGTATGAAATAATATTTTCATATTAAACATCGTATTCAGGAAATGCTGTGCACAGAGCCCTGGGCTAGTCCTGCTGTGGCACAGGTTCTAACGACACCATTTATCAGATCACACACACACACGCACACACAGGGAGCTGAATAAACTGTATGGTGGAGCACTGTGTATGTGTTAACCCGACTGTTACATTGTGAATTTGTACTAAAAGTGGAACAATGCTAAAATTCCAGCAATCACAGTTTACAGATGAAACATTTCCTGTTCCAAACTTCTCCCTGCTCCCTATTCCCTATTTCCTACTCCCTATTCCCTACAGACACTGTGTACAATAAAGATCTTTTGAAGCTCTTATATAAGCACACACTAGGCCTTGTTTATCGCTCTTGAAACTAACAAATGTATTCCTGAAGTGTTCACAAGAGTGTTTACACAAGACGTGTTATTCATGAAAATCCAGTTTGTATCCGATGTTTCTCGGCTGAGTTTGTGTAAATTTCCATATAAGGAGACACGGCTTCAAATCGTATAATTGTTGATGAGATACTGTGATTTTATAAATGGATTAAAGTTTAAAGCACTTATTTATTTCAATTACATACCAATTTAATGAACATTCTGTTAAATTTCATATATTAATTAACTGAAAGAACGCAATTCTAAAACAAATCCATAAATACAAATCAGATTCAATCAGGACAAAATTAATGGTACCTCATAAAAGGAGGAAGAGTTAGTGTGTGTGTCTATGATAGCTGACACACTGCAGTGGCTAAGCTGCATTACTGGAAGATTTTAGGAGGCTGTCTTTCACCATTTATTCATCATTTTGTCATTTTCAGCTCTTTGCCTTTTATGGAGTTTTGTGGGTGTGGCTAAATGTAAACCAGCTGTGCACTTGATAATTTATGGCTGGTTGCCTTTTATCAACATACACACGAGTACAAATCAGAAACTTTTATAAATCAGGCAGGAATATTTAGTTTGGCTACAATAAAATTTATACACAACTTTACTAGAAGAGTGATAAATAAGGTCCAGTATCACTAATTCCAACATGAATGCTGATAACTAATTTTTAACCAAAGTTCTCCACAAACTATCTTTCTGAAGTTCAGCTTCAGATAGTTTTCCTGCATCAAGGTTCTCCACCAGGCTCCTGCCTTCACTCCACTCTAAAAGGAGTTTTATAGTGCAGGAGTCATCAGAGAACTTCAGCACATGGCTTCAGATGGTGGTCTGTGGGAAACCTGATGTGTAGATGGTGAACGGTTCCTTGGGGAGCACCAGGGTTCATCACCACCATCTTTGGAGCATCTCAGAGTGGCACTCCATCATCCAGGAGAATGTCAACCTGGATCTCCATGAGTTTGTCTCTCAGTCAGAGCGGCAGTTGGCAAAGTGCAGTTGTAAAAATGTGAAGAGACGCCTGAGGCACCAAGACATTCCTAAAGAAGTGTTTCCAGCAGCGCAGCAGTAATTTCTCTACCACAGATCTCAGAGCTGCATTTAAATCTTCTCATATGGCAGTGATTAGCTGGTTGTGTTGCTCTGATGCTTGCAGCGTGGGGAAACGTTCAGCTCTTCAGAACCTCAGATGAGCAGAGCCCAATGCCTAGCATGAATCTTAACCATCTTCATCATGTTACATGCATGTCACTGAGCATTACACATTAAATTAAAGCACAATGTGATTATGGCTTTATGATTGAACGCAGCTCAAAGAAAGTCGACCCACTTCTCTAAATGCTTTACGGCAAAACAGGACAATTAAAATGTAATTTCCTGTGAAGGTCCATTAGAAAACAGTTCATGTGTCATTACAATAATGTCTCAGTAAACACACGACTTCATCCTGTCGCACACTGAGATATTTTCTTACACGAGAAACTAAAACAGTGTCAATATAGATTATGGAATATTTTTACAGTGTTTGAATCTGTTTCCACCATGAGCTTTTATATAACAGATTTTTAATGAACAGTCCTTTAAATCATAGTGAGGACAAGCCTCCGGAATAACATCAGTAATGTCATGAGCTCATTTTAGATCTTACATTTTATAATATTTATATTTTTCTCCTTTTATATGAGATTTTCTGTATTCATTGATGGCTCAGATGTCTTTAGGATGGGTCTTATTTCACTACTATTGTAAATGTGCCTTGGTTGAATTTCCCTTGGTGAAGTCCCCTTGGCCATCTTAAGGGCTCGAGTGAAGTTTGTTAATTCAGTGCTGGATGAGGATCAGTGACATCACAGAGGATTTGCAGCGGAGCATCTGACACTGTTTCCTTTTTAAGCGGTGAAATACTCCATATCTCCAAACTCACCCATTTGATGGTCGGATTGTTCAGGTCAGGATTTTATTCCCCCAACTCCTCCATCTGCACTGCTGCACACTGCTAGTGGGATAGTAGGTTAGCTAACTGATTTGACTGAGTTTCAGGAATGTATCTGAAGAAGAAGAAGAAGAAGAAGAAATGGTGGCGACTGGCTGAGTTCATTTCTGTTGGTCCATTTTCACCTTAAAAAACCTGAGAATTATTTTGGAAAAAAAAATGTGTTTATGGAGGAAATGGTCACAGTAAATTTCCTGGACTGAAACTTCATATGAGAGACGTTAACGTTATAATTCATCAATTCAGTTATCTTCAAAGAGCAGCTGTAATCAGGAGCACATGCAGGTCATGGTGTGTGTTTCGCTGTTTAGCTCAGGGCTCCGTTTCTGCCGTGTTTAGAAACGCATGATGGCTCACTGTGTTTAAACCCAATTCTCACTGAAAGAAATTAGCGACTCACACTGGAAAGCACGCCAACATGAAATATATGACCTAATGCCACTTGGTCATGTGTTTAAGAGCACAGAGTATGAGGGTCATTACAGCCGCTCCACACCTGCACTCACATTGCGTGACGTCACCGTATTTGGATTTACATCACTGCTTGAGATCATCAGTCTGTAGAAACGAGAACAAAACCAGAACATTCAGACATTTAACCTGCTGACTCTAAAACATCAACACAATCTGCACATACATGACAAGTAATATTTTTTAACATTATTTTGTGACTCGGCTAACAGATCATTCTTCTTTTATCCTAAATATTGCACTAGTATTTGCAAAACCATGCATTACTAAGGTAGTAGCTAACTAATATTAGCTAACATGAGCAGCATCAATTTGTGACATAAGCATAGAGTAATAATGAGGCAGAAAATACAACCTCAGTGTCACTATGAAAGAAAAAAAATTAAAAATATATAAAAAGTAAAATCTTCCTCTCTGAGTGTCAAATCACACAAGCGTGAGTTCATTAAATAGGGCAGCTACTTTAGTGTTCATCACCACAAACTACACATTTCACCCAGTAACACAGTAACCAGCAAGTTAAAGGCTAGCAAGTTAGCTATTTAATCTAGCTACATAAGCTTTGACATTACTTTAAAAAAAAAAAATTACAAACTAAAATTATTATGTGCCAAATCAAATACACGGGCCAATGATCCGCTGTAGCGACCCCTAACGGCAGCAACCGAAAGAGGAACAATAACAAACAAAAATTATTAGAACATAAAATTCCATTTGTGATAAAATGTTGTAAATGCCTCCTCAATTTATTCACTATCATTTGTAAATGATTCCTCAATTTGTAAGTGATTCCTCCCTTATATTTTTTAGATGACTCCTTAAGTGATTCACTTCCATTTGTAAATGACTCTGCAAATGATTCACTTCCGTTTGTAAATGACTCTGCAAATGATTCACTTCCAATTGTAAATGACTCCTTAGAGGTTATTATACCTAGTGACCTTCATAGTACATGTGGAAAGCTGACTGAGTTTAGTGAATGAATTATTTTTATTAGAATAATTATTGTATGTATGTAGTTAGACATCGGGATTAGTGGTGAGACAGCTCTGATTAGCAGTAAGACAGCTGGTGCCCATAGAAGCTCAGATTTGCTCTTCAGGATCATTACATCATTATATTATTGCATTATTACATCAGTGTGTTGTGGAAGTGGCTCGTTATGGTGACAGTCAGACTCAGACGCCATGATTAGACAGGATGCTGGACTTGGCAGCCTTGGCTGAGCTCGACATGATAATGGCCAATTATTTCTGAGAAACAGAAAACTGCTGTCCAGACGGAAAAGTTTATTGTGGAACCCCATAAGCTGGAGGGAGAACTGCTCAAATCACTTCACCGTACCTCTCACATGACTGTACCTTTCACATCACCGTAGCACTCACATCACCATACTGCTCACATGACTGTACCTTTCACATCACCATAGCACGCACATCACCATACTGCTCACATGACTGTACTGCTCACATCATTTCACTGTACCTCTCACATGACTGTACCTTTCACATCACCAAACTCCTCACATCACTGTACTACTCACAACATTGTACTGCTCACATCACCGTAGCACTCACATGACTGTACCTTTCACATCACTGTACAGCTCACATCACCATACTGCTCACATGACTGTACTGCTCACATCATTTCACTGTACCTCTCACATGACTGTACCCTTCACATCACTGTACTGCTCACATCACTGTACTGCTCTCATATCACCAGACCTCTCACTTCCCTCTACCACTTACATCCTCATGTCCTCCTACCATCCCAAATAGCCTAATATCACTAAAATGACCAACTGCTAGTAAACTAGCTAAAATTAGATACACAAGTGGGATTTCAGTCTCAGAGTCTTGATCTACATCCTCATTTTCTTACTGATTTATTTAAAAGCAGACAAACCTGTGAAAAATTAGTAATCATGCAAATATGCAAACGAGCCTTTGTAATGAAAAGAAAAAATATTATGTGTTTAATAATAATTAATCACGTTTTTACAGTTTTTATATTTTTAGTTGTCAAATGATAGCTAATAATAAGATTTATTTACAGACACATGAATCCTCAGCCAGTGTGAAGTAAAGTCTATGTGATTCTTTCATTATGTTTATTATTATAAAATATGAAGTGTCTCACTTTTTTTCTGGATCTAAACAGATAAACTCTGGGTTTTACCATCCTCATTAAAATCCCAGATTCTCCTGATTTTCCCTGAGAACAGAGATCAGAGAAAAATAGCACCACCTTTTGAGCTTTTATTTTTATTTATCTGTAATTAAGCCAAACACGTCAGAGCTGAAGAGTAATGTGTTCTCTTTATTACTCCCCATAAAATGGTAACGATAGCACATCTGCTGTCAGTTCACTCACAATACTGTGTAATGATATACTGTTCCTCTCAGACTGATCATTATTGTGTGATGATGTACTGTTCATTCCAGACTGATCATTACTTTGTGATGATGTTCTTTTCCTCTCAGAATGATGATTACTGAGTGATGATTTACTGTTCATTCCAGACTGATCATTACTGTGTGACTATGTTTTGGTCTTCTCAGACTGAGCATTACTGTGTGATGATGTACTCTTCCTCTCAGACTGATCAGTACTGTGTGATGATGTACTCTTCCTCTCAGACTGATCATTACTGTGTGATGATGTACTCTTCCTCTCAGACTGAGCATTACTGTGTGATGATGTACTCTTCCTCTCAGACTGAGCATTACTGTGTGATGATGTACTCTTCCTCTCAGACTGATCATTACTGTGTGATGATGTACTCTTCCTCTCAGACTGATCATTACTGTGTGATGATGTACTCTTCTTCTCAGACTGATCATTACTTTGTGATGATGTTCTGGTCCTCTCAGAATGATGATTACTGAGTGATGATTTACTGTTCATTCCAGGCTGATCATTATTGTGTGATTATGTTTTGGTCCTCTCAGACTGATCATTACTGTGTGATGATGTACTCTTCCTCTCAGACTGATCATTACTGTGTGATGATGTACTCTTCCTCTCAGACTGATCATTACTTTGTGATGATGTTCTGGTCCTCTCAGAATGATGATTACTGAGTGATGATTTACTGTTCATTCCAGGCTGATCATTATTGTGTGATGATGTGTACTCTTCCTCTCAGACTGATCAGTACTGTGTGATGATGTACTCTTCCTCTCAGACTGATCATTACTGTGTGATGATGTACTCTTCCTCTCAGACTGATCACTACTGTATGATGATGTGTACTCTTCCTCTCAGACTGATCAGTACGTGTGATGATGTACTCTTCCTCTCAGACTGATCATTACTGTGTGATGATGTGTACTCTTCCTCTCAGACTTATCAGTACATGTGATGATGTACTCTTCCTCTCAGACTTATCTGTACTATGTGATGACGTACAGTTCCTCTCAGACTGATCGTTACTGTGAGATGTTTAAACACAGTGACTCTGTAGTAACAATCTGTGTTGAGGTGATGGATCTGAACAGTTGAGTAAAACTGCACACAGCTAAGCAAATACTACACTAATTACAGAGAACATGCTAATGACTGCCTGAGACCAGAAACCTTCCAACCTTCTCCTCCATCATCATCCAGGCCTCGAAAAAAAATACACTGCTGTATAAACACTCAGAGACAAAACCCCCACAATCATGTAGTTCTGCTTCCCCTTATTATCCATCTTCTCCTTCTTCTCTATCTTATTCCTCTTCTCCATGTTCTCCATCCCCTTCTTGTTCTTCTTGTCCATTTTCTTTATATTCTTCTTTTCACCCCTTTCTTCTTCTTCTTCTTCATGTCAATGGCTTCTTCAACTTCAGCTTTTCTCAATATAGTCTCTTTCTTTCTTTCTCTTTCTTTCTTTCTTTCTTTCTTTCTTCCTTCCTTTCTTTCTGTTCCTGTCAGTGTTTGATTAAAGACATTGCTGATCTACAAACATCCATGTAATAAATAGTAAACTACACAGTGTATAGTGTAAGAGTGTTGTGGAGGTTTAAGACATGTCCCAAAAAAACACCAAAAACAGAGTGATGAATTAACAACTAACTCAGCAAATAAATAACTTACTGATTCAGACTAGTGCTTATTGCTTATTGCTATGCCCTAAATCCCCTAAATCCTCTTACAGTGGAGAATAGCATGTCCTATTGAGTACACTAATATAGGGGACAGAAAGAGTGATGTTCAGTTAGGGATTTGCTTCAACACATCAACACCATCATCAGTCCATTGTGGGCATTTGCCAAATCACACACCCTATTTACTATGTAGGCCACACACCATATTCACACACCACAGTGCATTATGGGTACATGGTTTAGACGCTAACTTGTTGCAGTGCATTGTGGGATTTCATAAATACACAAGATTTCTACACTATTCTCAGACTCAACAAAACAGAAGACAACTCAACTACACTCTATAGCACCCTAAAACGTTCTTCGGTTTGTCTCTATGGTGGAACCCTTAACAGTTCTATGTAGAACCCCATAACAGAGTGTTTCCCTTTCAGACAAGGTTTCAAGTAAAAGTGAACAACTCTTTAAAAATGTACACCTTTTAAAAGTGTGCAATGCTATGTAGCAAACAGGGTGTGGTTAGAATCCTGCTTCCTAGTGGTGAAAATGATAAGTGTAATGTAATCTGAACCAGGAATTCTGCTCACACCAATAATACACACACGCACGCACACACATACCCACACACACACAAACAAGAAGTAAACATGCCTAAAACCTGCATATGCTAAAAACAGCTCCAAAATGAAATGCCATTCTTTAAATCAAAGTGTAATTGCTTGTTTATCTCTCTGTGTGTGTCACATATTTTACACTGTTATCTAAAACCCAGTGATGAAAGTTTTCTGAAGGTTTGTGTTTGAGATATGGATGTGCTCTAACACTCTCACATATACACCACCACACACACTGTTCTGCTCTGTAAGAACACAAATGCACACTCAGTGGAATTTCAGATGGAGATAACGGCTTGAGGAACTCGGCTCCGTCTCCAAGAGCTTGCGCTGTTAATCTGTGCCACATGCAGGCTTTAGCTTCAGAGAGCGTGTGCGAGTAAACTCAGGAATGTAATGGGAGTGGCAGTGCGCATGCGTTTATTTTCTCACTTGATGATGTGATTATGAGTGTGAAATGCAGACGAGCCAAGCGGTGAACCCTGGAGCACACCCTGTATCACATCTCCTGTTCTAATGAGCCGGTTTTTCACACACCACAGGATTTCATCTGTCGCAGATCTGTGACTGATTACTGAGGGTCAGGATTCATAATTTAATTGAACTGAATATTAAATTGATTGACGTTTTCTCAGTTTACATCTTGCTGTTTGACTACACATCAGAGTAAAACATATGAAGCTACACAATGTCGCCATTTACACGTAATCAGTCAGCCGAGATATGTTCCTTATGAGAAGTTTCCTTCTTTAGTTTTGCACTGGAGCTACGGCGCTAATGTTGTAACAAGTAATGGAACATTATAGTTTCCAGTTTAACATCTAAATAATAACAGAAGGGCTGTGTTCAGATTCGGCAACAGAAGTCCAAAAGTTACATTGATATTTACACGAGGAAAGTTCCTTGTATTCTGAGTCAGGTTACACAGCTGCTGGATTTTCTGAGCTCCACATTCAGATTATTAAAATCACCTGCATGTAGTTCATGCCTCTGAGGTATTTTCTTGAGTATAAGTGTCCGAGACAGGGTTTTTCAATAGTATCCAGACCATTGCCTTCAAACACAAACACTCACCTTAACTGAAAAAAAAAACATGGATAGAAAATGAGGACTAAAGAAGGAAATAGTGTTTGATTTTCTTTCTGTCAACTGTAATGTAACATGACATAAAAGCATGAGAACATTTAAAAATGAAAAATAAAAAGACTAGTACCTTGATATCATTCTCAGACCGTTACCTATATGCATAACTTAATGAAGCCACGAAACATGCCTCTGTTTTAGAAAACCTCTGCCCCCATGTGCGTAACTCTCACTTAACTTCTGAAAAGTGCTTAGTCTCTAGTTACATATGAGGTCTGAGAACTGATGTGTGTAATTTCAGTATTAAATACACAGGCCTTGTGTATTTCAGTGACATTATCGCACATAAAGATTCAGTATTAGATTCAGTAAATAATTAAGTATTCAAATTAAATGTGCAGTTTATTATCATCTGAATCAATCTGAACGTCCACCTATAAAAAAACAAACAAAAAAAATTCAGAACCATGTTTCAGCTGATTGATGCGATTCAGGATAAAAGGACATTGTGGACCTTTTATTTTTATCTGAATGTAAATGAAACTCCTTGCTACTTTTCTATACCCATCCCCTCTCAGCTCTGCAGGCTGCTGCTCATTAGATTTATTAGATTTACTAGAATTGGAGTCACATCTGGACTCGCACCTCTGTCCCCCGGCGAGCTCAGAGATGGAGAGATAAAGAAATGAGGAAAAAAAGTGAAGTCATGTTACTGCCACATTTTCCCTGCTTTAGACAGGAAGAATGCAAGTTTGCGGCTGTGTGTTTGTGTGTGTGTGTGTTTGAGTGTGTGTGTGTAGACAGTGTGTCGATAAAATGACATGTTTAAATGTTTATATCAGACAGAAACAGTGCAAATGTTCTATAGCTTTTTCCAGTCAGGTCCCATTACCGTCAATCCCAATATGACATGTCATTCTTTAATAAATTAAAAAATTGTATTCATTGCTAAGTTGCTGTGTTATAAGAGGAATAAAACACCGTGGGATATACTGTTATAGGAAAATGATCAACCTCAGGTTGGTAACAGTAACTCCACTTCATCACACCACCCTGTCACTCAGTATTTTACTAGAACAGAACTCACCCATCAGCAGAGCTGATGAAGAGCCTCAGATGGTCAGCGATTTATGGGTTTAAGGACACATAGAATATTAAACCTTCAGGAGAAAATCATTAACACTAATTAAAGATAATTAAAGAAACAGATCTACTTAAACACAGGGAAAAAAAATAAAGAGAGAAGCACAGCAGAACACTCACAGTTTATTTGTACAGATTTAGATTTAAAAACCTGAAGCTTCATTACACACTTAAAAGGGAAACTCCAGAAACTCACAAGCACTTACTGCACTCTGCTGTAGTGTTCGCTCCTTAGCAATGTCCATATGTAGTGAATAGTTCCACTACAGCACAGTGGGTCTGAAGTCCTGAGCTGAACTCATAGCATCGTTTTTCATTTTCCCCTCTGAGTTCAGCACTGAGTGTGAAATCACTGGTAATGTCCCATTGTCTGTGATGCTCTCGCACATAAATGAGTGGAGTAACAGAGTGGACTAATGGAGTAGACTAACAGAGTGGAGTAACAAAGTGGACTAATGGAGTGGACTAACAGAATGGAGTAATGGAGTGGACTAACACATTGGAGTAACAGAGTGGACTAACAGAATGAAGTAATGGAGTGCAATAACATAGTGGAGTAATGAAGTGAACTAACAGAGTGGACTAACGGAGTGGACTAACAGAGTGGAGTAACAGAGTCGACTACCAGAATTGAGTAATGGAGTGGAGTAACAAAGTGGACTAAAGGAGTGAACTAACAGATTGGACTTATAGAATTCTTCAGAGAGTTAGTCGACAAGAGACTTGCACTGAATTAACCATGAGCTCCATTTTGCAGGAACCTCAGCTGTAATTTAGACTACTGGGATGGGCTAAAGGAGTGGACTAATGGAATGGACTACTGGAGTAGACTAATGGAGTTGAATAATTGAATGGCATAATGGAATGGACTAATGGCATGGACTAATGGAGTGGACTAATCGAGTGGAACAAAGGGGTGGACTGTTGAAATGGACTAACAGAATGGCATAACAGGGATTAACAGAATGGACTAATGGAGTGGACTAATGGAATGGATTATTGGCATGGACTAACAGAGTGGAGTGGCGGGGAGGACAAAGAGAGTAGACTAACGGAGTGGAGTAACAGAGTGGACTAATGGAATGGATTAACGGAGAGGAATAAGAAAGTGGACTAACGGAGTGAACTAAGAGAGTGGACTAATGGAGTGGACTAGAATGGTGTAACCGCATGGACTAACAGATTGGACTAACGGAATGGTGTAAAGAAGTGGACTAACAGAACAATTGAGTGGACTAATGGAATGAAGTAACAGAGAGAACATCCTGAGCTCTTCAGAGAGAAATTAAACACAGCATTGATGAGCAGGAGGAGACCATTGCTCAGCTTCAGGATGAGAGACTTGGACTCACACTGAATTAACCATGAGCTCCATCCTGCAGAAACCTTGGCCTTTGTGTGTGTGTGTTATAGAGTATAGGCTGTCAGCTGGTGGGATGGATTCGCTTGGCTGGTCTGGAACAATCCGAATTGCAGATGGAGATAAAAAAAAACCCTGCAGTTTGATGGACAGAAAATTCAGAAATTCTTGGTGAACATCCACAAAATGTAAATCTGGAGACAGAAAATCTCAGGACAGAAAACAAAAAGGCTGCACTGTCCATCCAGTGCTTCTCAAAGTAGGGCCTGTGATTTTTAATTTTTTTAACAGGAAATCACAAATCACCATTTTCAAAGTTCTTATATTTATTACTGTGGTGTTGTAATTATTATGTTTGTCTGTGTGACAGAGGACATTGTCGCTGGCCAGGAAAGCACTCACACTCCCGCCCCAAGTTAACATCACATCTAGTTAACTTAAAGTCATCCCCCTATACATGCAGTTGTTTAGCCATTCCCCAAGGTGCACACTTGGGTCTGCACTATGGCTCCATTTCACACATACATTTTCATAACATATTATTTCTCCCCACTGATCGCCATCCCCCATAATCACACTACTTTATTTACTTATCTGTATAGTTGTACCAACCAATCAACCCCCTACATTCAGGGGGTTGATTGGTTGGTAGGTTGGTTTGTTGGTTGATGAGGAGTTAGATGTGCAAGAGTAGTGCCATCAAAAGTATTATTAGTGTGAACCTTTTTGAAGAAGGCAATCCAGCCAAGAGCTGTATATATTTTGTAAATACTCATTTTTCCTTCCACCATCTTATACATTTTTTGTGCACTTTGGGACTGTTTGTAAGCGACATGCAAAATAAACATCCTTGCACTGATGTGCTATTGTGGTTGAGCCATAATTTTGTGAGAACCTCTACCGGCACGTCTCATCACAAGTGGTGTCAGAAGTAGCATGGCTAGCCACAAAACAGTGCCAATTAGAAAATGGAGCAGGAATGGTCTACGGTCCCAGAGAAAGACTGTACAAGAGAAAGTGGCTTGGGACACACTGGATGAGGAGGAAGAAGAGGTCGGGGCATGCCCCAACGCTAGCTTACCCTCATCACATCCCACTCATGACTGCTCCACTGAGGGACATGGTGACACTGATGCGAGACTTCCTGATGGCTCAGCAAAGGAGGGAGGAGGGGCTTCTCTATGAACTCCGGGGTCTCAGAGAGTCAATCCAGCAGCGAAGATTAGCTGAACCAGTGGCAACATCAGAATCGACTCAGAGTCTGTGGTTGGAGCTCCCCACCCCAGCGGCTTGTCGCAATGTGTTGATGTCAGCAGAGAGACATCAGGTGAGTTCATATCATATCATATACAGATCCCCTCCAAGTGACTGATCAGCTGTGTGTGCCATGTCAGGAGACCAGAAGGCCAGCATATCAAGGCGGGAGGATATAGAGAACTACTTTTGCCGTTTTGAGTGTCTGGCAAGGACCCGGAGATGGCTGGAGGAGGAATGGACATGTTAGTTGGTGCCACCACTCACCAGAAAGGCACTGGGGGCATACATTGCTATGGATGAGGAGAGGGCCATCGTCTATGGTGACTTGAGTGAGGTACTGAGGACCTGTGTGCTTTTACTGCTAGCAGCCAGGCCATAAAGCTTCTAATTGTCCTGTTTGTAAGACTAAACTGTCTAGTCTTTGTTATGTGCCAAAGGAGGGTGACAATAATGGAGACAGTACTGAACTTTCTGCATGTCTCTATGATGTGACTATTAATGGACAAAACTTAAAGGCACTGGTAGACACAGGGAGCTCGATGTCCCTCATTAAGAGCTGTCATGTCCCTGAAAACTTAATTCACTATTCAAACACATTCAAACAGTCTAATCCAGGGCAGCTAAAAACATAGAACATCATGTCAGCAGCACTGAGTTGAGAAGTATTTGGGTACTGCTATAGCAGACATGTCTACTGAAGGTTTGGAGGTCAGGGATTGGAAAATACCTGATAATATTGCCCAATTACAGGTGGCCAATGTAACATTGAAACCTTTGTTTGACAAAGCATGGGTGGGGGAAGCCAAAGCCATGACTCTTGGGACTTAAATGTATGTTCTGGAAAATGTTGTTCTGTATGTGCTCTCTGGTGTTAAACATTTTGTTGTGCCTGAATGTTGCAGATCTCTCATTTCACATCTTACACACACTATACCCTTGTCAGGACATCTAGCACACCAGAAAACATCCCACAGAATCAGTTCCCATTTCTACTGGCAAACAGTGTACACAGATGTTCTCACATACTGTTCCACATGCCCTGTCTTTCAGAAAACAAGTGCTGTTCCCAGGTTAGCCAGAGCTCCTCTGTATCCATTACCAGTGATCTCCATTCCATTCCAAAGGATTGCCCTGGATATAGCTGGACCACTGGAGAGAAGCAGTGCCGGGAACCTGTACATTCTGGTCATCTGTGACTACGTGACCCGGTACTCTGAACCTTTTCCTCTATGAGGAAATCAGTGCACCCGTACAGCTCTTTTCCAGAGTTGGCATTCGGGATGAGATCATTACAGACCAAGGCACCAACTTCACATCACGACTCATGAAGCTACTCCACCAATAGCTCAGTATCACCCCCATTCAAACCAGTTCATATCACCCGCAGACGGAAGGAGTTGTGGAAAGATACAACCAAACCCTCAAGAACATGTTATGGAAGTTTGTCAACGACACCGGTAAGGACTTGGATAAATGGCTGCCATTTCTGCTTTTTGCCTAACAACAGGCGCCCAAAGCTTCTACAGGTTCTCTCCTTTCAAGCTGGTGTATAACTGGCCTATCCAAGGGCCACTGGACCTGTTGAAGAAGAGCTGGGAGGTGCCAATATCATCTCCTGTGGGAAAGCGAGATATTGTCCAGTATGTACTGCAAATGAGAGACTGTCCAGAGGCGTATCAGGAGCAGGCATGTGAAAATCTAGAGAAAGCCCAGAAAGACAAGAAGCTGTGGTATGACCAATATGCAAGGCGGTATGGTGTACGCAACAACAGCAGCACCTTCTGTCCTGGTGTTGTTGCATACACCATGCTCAGGAAGATGGGACCAGTCACCTATGAGGTTCACCCAGACAAAGGTAAAGAGAGCCAAGTTTACCAGGTCAACCTCATCAAGGAGTGGAAAGAGAGGACGTCTGAGGGGAAGAAGGCCTTGATCCCTGAGGTACTGGAGGGTACCCAAAAGGGGGAGCTTCAAGAGATCTTTGCTGCTTACCCTGAACTCTTTGGAATCCGAGCCAAGGAGAACCCATGTGAGCACACTGTTCACCTGATTGACCCTACTCCTATTCGACAGGGGCCTAACTGTGTACCAGAGAGCCTAGTTGCTTCGCTGAAAAAGGAGATTAATGTGATGAGAGACATGGGAGTGACAGAACCACCAACCAGCGTGTGAAGTAATCCGATCGTCTTGGTACCCATGAAAGATGGTTCACTCAGACTCTGCATGGACTTCAGAAAACTTAACGCTGTGTCACAGTTCAATGCTTACCTGATGCCCAGAATTGATGAACTAATTGAGAGAATTGGGATAGACAGGTACATCACAATACTGGACCTTTGCAAGGGTTACTGGCACGTTCCGACGGAGATAAATTCCAGGGAATACACCACGTTCAGTACTATGCTATTTGGGTTGCATGGGACACCAGCAATGTTCCAGCGACTCATGTACTATGTTCTAAGAGACTGTGAGGACTGCTGTGCTGCTTACCTGGACAACAGCAATACCTGGAACAAACAGCAATACCTGGAACAATCACCTCCAGCATTTCTGCAGGGTCCTGAGGAAGATCTGTGAGGCTGGCCTGACCCTGATTGCCATGCCCAGTAATCACACTACACACACTAGATAAGTTTAATAGTTATAGTTGTATTTTCAGTCTTTGTGCTGTGGATAGTCCATGTCCATCATGTCCATCTTCTGGGTCCAGTACACTGAGGGTAAGGCAAGTGTGGGAAGCTAAATGCAGGTTTGCAAGTTCTCATATCATATGTTTTCCCACGCTGCGCCTGCACGATTCCTCCAGCTTCTGAACTGTCTTAAGTGTTTATGTGTCTGGGGGTAAGGGGAAAAATTCCTCTGGTTAATTTATTGAAATTAACATGTAGAAGGTTGTTAATGTTTATGTTCATATTATGATCATATTATATGTTTATATGTATATGTATATGATGATGTATACTTACCTTTATGTGGGAGGTTGCTGTATTGATACGTGTCTGATACTTACCCTTACAATGGTTCATTCTGAGTGGGCGGAGCTTTGGCTTTATAAGCAGGGCGTTAGTTGGTTGGTAGGTTGGTTTTTGGTAGGTTGGACTATTGTAAGCCACACGGACACTGTAAATAGCACTGAATTGCTATCGTGGCTGAGCCATCATTTTGTGCAGAGCCTCAACATCAATTTGTGGGTTGAGAGCCTCAACCAGCACGCCTCAACACAAACCTCAAAAACTAAAAAACAAGTTGTTTATAAATGACATCAACTTAGACCAGAATGTGTTGTGTTGCTGGAAATAATAAAAGTAATATTTTTATTTAAATAGAACAATATTTAATTTTTTCTTGAATAAAAAAGCTCAAGGTTTCGAATAAATATCCAGAAATATGAGCTTAATAATTGAATAGTTTAGCAAAACAAATGTATACTGATGGAGTCTGTGAAATGTAATTTACAGTTAAAAGGGTTCTTGGCTACAAAATGTTTGAGAACCTTTTTCACAAAAAAGAATCAGGGATAGAAAATATGGACTGATCTCAAATTCAATAAAAGCAAGAGAGAATTTAAAGCTGAAATAAAAATAAAAAGTAAGGGAGAATTTAAAACATAAAAAGACTAATATGATGATATAAGAATGTGACGAGCGTTTAAATAAATCTAACAGGAGTTTGGTGTGTTCTCAATGAGACAGAGTCCATCTCACTGCCTCCTGCTGTAGTTTTAAAAGGCTACATAAGGTCCTTTCATAGTACCTTTTCATAGTACCTGAACTAATTGTGGAACTACCCACTCTTTGGCATTTTCGCACCTCCGGAACTGGGTGCGATTTTAGTACCGGACTGCCTTTTTCGAGAACCAAATTAGCTCCTACTCCCGAGCAGGGTCTAACCAGCACAACTGGTACTATCCGGACCGTAAGTAGATGTTGATTGGCCAAACGTGTACGTGCACCCGCCATGATTTAAAACGCCATGTAAGCATACTGTAGTGTCAACTTATTTCGCAAGTATGGAGAACAGCGATAGATGGACGCGAGACACAACAAAAACACAGCTCCGATCACAGCTTTCTCCATCCTCCGGTTGTTTACGTCGTTCTTCTTTGTTTCTGTTGTTGAACGCCGCGCACAAATGACGTCGCTGTCGACCGGCTTACGTCACTTTCCAGTGCCCACTGTTGGTGCGAATGCAACCCTTTAAACGGTACTGGGAAATAGTTCGTGCAAAATCGCCCAGTACTTTAGTACTGTAAATTTAGTTCTGGAACTAAAGTGGTGCGAAAGGCCCTATAATAACAGTAATGTCTGTTAAATACCTGGCTAAAGCAGGAGACATACAGATCTCAAGTCTCACCCCGTCCTTGCCACACAGACCATCCATCATGTGCGACACTTCATGTCATCAGATCCTCCTCAGTGTGAGTTAAAAAGCATTCATCACACACACACACACTCACACACACACTCACACACATGCAACATCACATTCACTGCTCTTCCATCACAGAGAACACCTTTATGCTCCTAACGCAGCTGTGTGTGTAAATAAAACTGAAGCTCTGTTCCTAATGTCACTAACACACACACACATTATGTTTAAAGTGGGCTGTCAGTTTTTTACAATCCACAGGAAATCAGAAAAGCCTTCAGTAGCTCACATTCTCACAGAAAGCAAGCAGAGGTTCAGAGGTTAAAGGTCAGAATGAGGATTGACTCCACACACACACACACACACACATCTGGCGTTGATTGCTTCTGAGGCGGAGTTCCACGCAGGGACAGAATTTCAGCTCTGCTGTTTGTTTGTCCTTTGTTAAGCTGGGCCATGTGACTTGTGATTGACAGCTCAGGGGTCATGCACTAATCTACCTTTCACGTTCACTCCTTAGAAACACTACACACTCTCCAGATAGGAAAACCACACACACACACACACACACACACAGCAGCTCTACATGAACCTAATCCATCCATATATCTCATTATATAATAATATAATTATAATATATTTTATATTGTGGGTGTTTTCAATCTCAGAATGTCGGTGTGGCCGAGTTGCTTGACTTTAAAGCTTGAGTTCAGACTTTTCTCCTCCTGAGGGAGGGAAGTTTATCTCAGAGACATCAATTAATACGGAAATGCAGATGGATGTGGTGAGGAAGAAAGACTCTGTGTCCTGGGCATGTTTAATATATGTGCATATTTAATTGCAGCACCAACCGCACTGTTCCATATGCATGACCTATAGATTGTACTCCATTTCTGAGACTATAAAACATTTTCATATTTTTATTTAATTATTTATCTAATTATTTAACTTAAAGTCTATAAGACAAATAATTAGGTATTTCTGTTTTGATTTACTATTTAAAATTCTCCTGTGTTTATCTCTCCTCTAACAATAATGATGTAAAATCATACGTGCAAATTTGTGATGGATCACACAGTTCATTATCTCAGTATACCTGTGTATACAGAAATTGTGTTGTGACCTCCTGATAACTGTGTGGAAAATGAATATTAAAATTTTTGTATAAGAAGGACATGTTTTGTTCATTTGTAATAATAATAATAATAATAATAATAATAATAATAATAATTCAACTTATTTATATAGGGCCAGGACACTTTAGATTCCATACTAATAAACATAGAGGAAGAAAAAAAAAATGGAACCAGAGAGCAAGACTAAAACAAACAAAAGAGCAATGATATAAATATTTCAACTGTTAGGGAAAGAGCCAAAGTACTGAAGAAATAAATATGCTTTAAGTGATTTGAAAGTTGAGATAGAGGTAACATTTCGGAGGTTCTGGGGGAGTGAATTCCAAAGTTTTGGAGCCATGATGGCAAATGATCTACCACACATGGTGGAGAAGCGGAAATGTAATACAATGAGTAGGCCTGTATCAGAGGACCTGAGAGTCTGTTCTGGGATGTAGAGATGGAGGAGCTCAGATAGATGGGGGAGGAGGGACACACACACACACACAAGTCTATGGAGGGCTTTAAGGTCAGAAAAAGGATTTTGTACTGAATCCTAGAAGCTACAGTTAGCCAGTGCATATTATGTAATATGGGTGTAATGTGAGTGGACCCAGAGTAGTGGGTGAGGAACTCTAGCTGCTGAATTTTGAATATATTGTAATCTGGTTATGGCCTTGGTAGTGGTAGTCCAATAAAAAGGGCATTGCAATAGTCAAGGCCAGACGTGAATAAAGCATGGACAAGAGTTTCTGCATCTTTAAAACTAAGAATGTGACAGAGGCGAGCTATGTTGTGGAGGTGATAAAAGGCAGTTTTAACAACAGAGATGATGTGTGGTTTGAATGTGAGGAAAGCATCAAAAGTAATGCCAAGGTTCCTAATGTTTGAGTAGGTTTGAGAGAAATACTGTCTACTAATATCAGAAAAATCAGATTTTTCTGATATTAGTGTACAGGGTTCAGTAAGCATTACTTCAGTCACAAAATGTTGTAATGAACGAGTTGTAATGAAACACAATATATTGCACATGGTGAAGGACATTTCTAAAAATTTGTGCACAAATATTTCTCTTCATATTATTTATTATTTAAAGAGAAGCTTGATGTCTCAGAGCCATACAACAGCAGCAGTGGGTTCTACACTTATTACAGTCACAGAGTTTTAAAATATTATTTGTGATTAAGGGTGAGTTAATTGGGACGTTTTCACACTCGTGTCGTGACCAGTTGATGCTGAACTGTGAGCCTAATTAAACACAAACTTTATATTTGTCAGAAGAATTTAAATCATCCTGCTGACTGTCAGAAAGAGAGAAAAAGAAAATAAGCAATTAAATCTGGAGAGCCATTAAGTCATGACATTAAATAGATTTAGTCACTAATGAGGGCTAATGAAGAGACAGCTGCAGTTGAAGTGTACTAACATGGGTTCGTTTATTCCAGCTGCCATCAAAACATCATATATAGAGAAAAATAAATGTGAAAAGAAAAAAAAAGAGATTTCTCTTCTGACACCTGGTGTTAATAAATAATGTGTAAACAAATGAATGCCAAAATTTATGCCTTAGCGTTCTTACTAAAACATCACCATTTCCCAAATGCAAAGATACAAAACGCACACACACACACAGTTGGATAAAGCATTTTGTGTTATCCATAATGCACTGCACATCTGTCATGTAGCCTAATAGAAACTCCTATTAAACTATTTAGCGTTTGGGATGCGCCCAGGATTTACTGTTAACTACTTTCTGAAGGTGAAATGGAACTAACACCCAATATCCTTAATAATATCCTTATACAGGTCCATAACCACATACATATACAGCCATCATAAACACAGACAGAAAGAAAGAAACTTCATGTAGGTGCACTTCAGAACACAAATGCTTTTGGCCATTTTTTTTTTTTTTTTTTTTTTACATTTTTTTCTTTTTTTTTCTGTAATTAAGTGTGTAACTAATTGAAGAGACAAAAACACAAATGAAGAATGAATATGTGCTGTTTTAAATACTGACACAAAAATTTAGAACTGGATTTCTAGCTACACAACATCTCTGTTCTCGTCTCAGTTCTGTCTCAAATCCACACGAACTCAGCAGAGACGTTAAACTCGTTATCATGTGGTGCTGAAATATTAGTCACTTATTAAAGGTGAGAAATCATTAAAAACTGATCAAAATGGATTGTTTGCAAAATTGTGTGTGTGTGTGTGTGTGTGTGTCTAAAACTATGGGTCAGGAATGTTTGAGGGCCCAAAAATAGCCAAGCATTGTTGATTTGTTTTTATCTGTAGACGATCACATGCAGGCTTTAAATCACCTGAATTACACAGAAGTGTTTACGGGAAACGAGCGGAAACTCCGAGACGCTGCTTCACGGCCGAGTAGAACAGAGGCGCCGAGTAAGACCAAGACGCTGAGCACCCAAATCACAGAAATCACCAAAATCCCAGTGCAGTGTGTGTGTGTGTGTGTGTGTGTGTGTGTGTGTGAGCGACTCTGACCCAAACTCTGTCCCAAACCCTCAGATTTGTTTAAACTTTTATTATTATTTATAACACTGTAACATCTTGAAATAACAAATCATCAAGTTCCTCTTATATACCACAACAATGTACTCACAATTTGAGTGAGTGATTCAGTGAGTGATTCAGTAAGTGATTCAGTGAGCAATACAGTGATAGGATTGGATCACAAACTATAGGACACACAAGTCTCATCTACATGTTATGTGACTGAATCTTCACCAGCTAGGAAGGAAGAGATAAAGGGATGAAGAAATAAAGGAATTATAAGATGAATGAAAGAAAAACAAAAAAGATAAAAGGATGAAGAGAGGATGAGGTGAAAGGTTGAAGGGTTAAAGAGGAAAAGAGATTAGATGGAGCAAGGGAGGAAGAGAGAAGAGGAATGGAAAAGGGAAGAAAAGAAAAAGGGATCAACCAATCAAAGGAAGAAGGAATATAGGAAAAAGAGAAGAAGCTATGGAAATCATTATGAAGACATGAAAAGAAGCAGGTAAGAGTGATGAAAATGAAGAGAAGAAGGTACAACAGGATGCAGAAACCGATGAGAAGGTGAAGATGAAGTGATAGAGGAGAGGTTGATAAACTTGATCAGTAACAAAGCTGCGTGCTGTGTGGTGTGTGAGAGCAGGGCATTATGGGAAAGTGGACCAGCAGAAACATGTGTGTTGGGCTGTAGCGTGTGTGTTGTGTGTTAATGGTGTGACCCAGGCGAGACGCTTGAGATAAATGTGATTTTCATCAGCGCTCTGAATCCTGTGCTCCAGGGTCAGGGTCACGCTGAGTCAGAGGTCAGAGGTCAAATGTCTGGGAGTGATTCCCTGGGGTGTGTGTACGTGTGTGTGTCCCATATGTCAGCAAGGCAAAGTATGAGGTGTCATTCTTTAATAAATAAAAAAATGTAGATCAGGATTGTTCACTTCACCAAATTCTCACTGAATTATGACAATGTAGCACTGCTGATATATCACTACACTCCTGCATGAAGACAGCTCAGATCCAAGGTCACTATGAGAAAATAATCACTAACACTCTACAGGATTATCACCCAATAACACACACACACACACACACACACACTTCCTCACTCACAGACCCCCCCTAATGCACACTTCAGTTAAGTAATTGTTTAAGGAGAAGCATCCGGTGTGTTAATCCAGTGTCAGATACGCACACACACACGCGCGCGCACACACACACACACACACACACACACACAATGTGACAGTTTTAATGTACTACAAAAACACACAATAATGACAAAAACACAAAGAATTAAACCAACAGTTTGGCCAAAAACATAAAAATAAAAATGTACATCTCCACAGCATTCCATTACATTAAATTGAAATAACTGATGGCGTCATCATTACCAGAACAATGACTGATGGAAACGACATTTTAAACCACTTTTCTTAAAGTATGAGAAACATTTCAATGGAGACGGTGCAGGCGACACGACTGCATGTTTTTAGACTTTCATAGATTTATATCACTCTTGGCTGCCTTACAGAGTCTCTCTCACACACACACACAGAGCAGAAAAGTACATTAAATAATCTGGACGGAAAAAGAGAATAAGGAGAGATTGTTCTGGCTTTAAACACGGCGTGCGGTAAATGAGCAGTGGCAGCTAAATTGAGCTTGATAATCTGTGCAATTGTACAGTGTGTGTGTGAGTGTGTGTGTGTGTTTAATTGTGTTTGAGATGTTTCAGAGGCGCTATCACAATAATGTCCAGGAAACTATCAGAATGTACCCTAAAAAAACACTTCTGACAAAACTTGTTTCGAATGCTCCATGAAACACTTTTTCCCAGAAATATATGTGTGTGTGTGTGTTGCTTTAGAGTGAACACATGCTGTCATCAGTTTCGTTTGTCCATGTGTGTGAACGTAACACACTGCTGCTGAGTGACTCACGAATCATTTTTCTGTGTTCATTGATTTACCACTCTCGATTTTCATAGCCATAACGGTGATATTTAAATTCTCTCCTCTTCATCTCACTGATCATCATCATCACCTCAGTAACAGAACTGGATGTTTAGAACACGGTGAGGTTCTCAGATGTTCTAGAATGAGATGGAACTCATGAAACTTTCCTGACATGGCACGATTCACTGTTCAAGTGGTTAAAGCTGGGAGAACACTGTTGCTAGGCAACTGAAAATATGAATGCTAACCATAAGCTAGCTATTAACTCAGGCCCTGCCCATATGGATATTTTGTGAAAAATGTTGATATTTCTGTGTGTTTTGACCAGCCATCTACATCAAAATGGCCATTTGTGTCACTGAAAATAAAATTTTTAAAAAAGGAGAAAGTTTAAAATATTCACTGTTTACATGTGGATGTGAAAAACGAATATTTTTGGAAAACATCACAGCGTGAACCTACACATGTCTTAGGTGTTTTGCATGTGTTATGAATGTGCTAGGACTTGGGTTCATCATGGCTGCTGATCAGGTTGTTACTTTGTGCTCTGTAATTTCATATTTGCTAACATTTGCAATTTAATTTACATTTACATTTATGGCATTTGGCAGATGCCCTTATCCAGAGAGACTTATAATTCCACTATGTTATTTAACTTCACTATGTTTTATTTTTACACATTTGGGTGCAGGAGACAGAATATGATCTGCACTGTACTGCATCCAAATCCACCAGTCCAGCAGTACAAACTGCACTAGGGATGCAGATTTAAGATCAGACCCAGGAGTACACCTCATCATCATTCCACACGCACTGTATTAATCCTCATGTTTGGAATTTTAACTTTTAGATCTTTCATCCATGTTGATGTTTTTCTGTATTTCTTCTTCTCTAAATCTCAATACGCAGCTCTTAACATTACTAAGGCATACGATGTAAGAGTTTATGATATACTATCACCATGCCGATGTGAGTGTTTTCAAATCACTTTCATGTTTTCGTGTGGATGGAGATATTTTTGAAAATGGAGGAGTAAAATCTGTGGTTTAAAAATATCCTCATACATGTGTTCAGGGATTGAGAGTAATGATGGAGCTAGGTAACACTAAGGCATTTTAAGGGAAGTGTTTTACACACACAGTGTAAAGTCACAGCGAGAGCAGAAACATGTCAGTACCATCTAGAGCAGCAACATTTCCCTCAGATGTATCAGTAAATTACTGTCAAAATACTAAAATGACTCTGTAATACTAAAATGACTCTGTAGTCATTTTTCTGAGCTTTGAGGACTGTTCATGAGGAAGCGTCTCATAACCATGACAGTGGGAATCAATCAGTGAGAATATTGGCTGTTCTCAAATGTTCATTATGCTGTAATAGTGTGGAGTTCTATATTATAAAATCTAAAGTCCTGTAGGTCAGAGTGAAAATATTGAATATTGAACAGTGAATATTTGATTAAAGGTGGATGTTGGATGAATGAATCTTTCTGATGAGTGATCCAGAAGAGTCAGATTGTTTCAAAGCTTCATTTAAAAAGATTCAGTTGTTCATGTACTGCACATTACTAGCTCATATACTGTGACAGAGTGTGGTTTATTTCGAGTAATACACTGCTACACTATCAGTATCACTGAGCTTTAGGTCTGGATTTAGCTGAGTGTGTGTGTTTATGTAGAGCATTAGCTCACTTGCTACTTAGCAGCTAGCAGCTATGTGAATCTCTTTTCTAGCAGATCTTCTCTGTGTATATCTGATGTTTTGAGCTTTATTAATCTCCCTCACTGACAGTGTGAAGACCAGAGCACTT
Source organism: Pangasianodon hypophthalmus (assembly GCF_027358585.1). Taxonomy (NCBI): domain Eukaryota; kingdom Metazoa; phylum Chordata; class Actinopteri; order Siluriformes; family Pangasiidae; genus Pangasianodon; species Pangasianodon hypophthalmus. The sequence continues at coordinate 10,752,800 of NC_069720.1, forward strand.
TACTTCATTTATGTTCCAGTAAAAAACCCTCTTTACTTTCTGTCATGACACTTTTACCTGATTTTACAGAGCACAGCACAGTGCTACGCTACGCTAACTTTCCACTGAACAGTAAGTTCACTGCTGCAATCTCACATTACACATCTGGATTCACTCACTCACTCTCTCCACCGTTTACATCATATAAACCCTCTCACATCAATAAACGATAAACTCGTTCTTGCGTGTGTGTGTGTGTGTGTGTGTGTGTGTGTGTGTGTGTGCGTGTATGTGCGTGTGTGTGTGATTTACGACTGCTCCATGTGTAAGATGGATTTAGGAAATTTTGATTCGCTCAGAGAAACTTTGAGGAAAGCAGTGACAGGATGATAATTCTACATTTTAACATTCCCTCTCGCTGTGAGAACAGAAATTCACTGCTGTACTGACCACTGTCTCACATGTCTGTATCCGTCTGTGCTGTGTCACCCATCTGTATCATCTGCACTGCCTGTACCATCTGTTCTGTCTGTACTGCCTGTGCGTGTTGGTGTTGTCTGTACTCGGCTGCACCTGTCTGTACTGCCTGTGTCCTTCGGTGTTGTCTATACCTGTCTGTACCTGTCTGTACTGCCGTTGCCCGTCTGTACCTGGCTGTACTGCCTGTACCCATAGGTGTTGTCTGTACCTCTCTGTACTGCCTTTGCCATCTGTACCCATCTTTACTTTCTGTACTGCCTGTGCCAATTTTTGTTGTCTGCAACTGTCTTTACTGTCTGTACCCATCTATACCATCTGTACCGTCTGTACCTGTCTGTACCCATCTTTACCATCTGTACTGCCTGTGTCTGTCTCTGGAGGCTGTACCCTTCTGTGTCATCTGTACCTATTTGTACTTTCTGTATTGCCTGTGCCCACCTGTGTTGTCTGTACTGGTCTGTACTGCCTGTGCTCATCTGTGTTGTCTGTACCTGTCTGTACTGCCTGTACCCTTCTGTGTCACCTGTACCCGCCTGTACTGTCTGTACAGCCTGTGACTGTCTGTGTTGTCTGCACCTGTCTGTATTACCTGTGCCCATCTGTGTCATCTGTACTTGTCTGTACTGTCTATATCCATCTGTACTGCCTGTGCCCATCTGTGTTGTCTGTACCCTTCTGTACCATCTGTACTGTCTGTACCATCTAAACCTGTCCATCATCTGTTCCCATCTATACTGTCTGTACCTGTATGTACCACCTGTAGTGTCTATACCTGTCTGTACTTTCTACACCATCTGGACTGTCTGTACTCCCCGTGCTAATCTGTGCCATCTGTAACTGTCTGCAGCATCTGTACCATCTGCATTGTCTATACCGTCTGCACTGCCTGTACCATCTGCGCCATCTGTAGCATCTGCATTGCTGTACCATCTGCACCATCAGTAGCGTCTCCACCCTCTGTAGAGTCTGCATATGCAGGCCATGTGACTGTGTAATGCTCATGTGTTACACATCGCATATTTATATGTACATGAATGATTCTTGTGTTATGTTTATATAATGTCATTATCTCATTACCACTCTGATGCAAATTAAGCATCATGCCTCACTTAGATTTTTTTTTATACAACAGTTAGTTCTGGTCCACTAATTTGATTAGACAGGTGGCATTCCAAGAGTGCTGATATTTAGTATACCAGCACTGGTACCTTTCACTATTTGTGTCCACTTTTCTGTGTTCGCTACAACTTACTATGGGCTGTCAGTCAGACTATGCGTTGCATGGTAACAAGCAACACGCAATACAGCTGTGACTTCTTTGGTATGGAGGTAATTATGTTACAAAACTTGTAACAAGTTAAGATGTTTATTGTACTAGTTCTCACATTGAAAATACAAGTAAAATTTTTATTTTACTACTTCTCACAGTGCAACACAAGTACAAAAGAATTTGTACTAAAATATTTGGCCATATTGTGTATGACATATCAGTTTCTTGATATTAACTTCTTGTTTATAGAACTGTTGTATAAAAGCAATATGGTACTCACAATCGTGTGGTTGCACTGAATATCAGCACAACTGTGATTACCTGTGTTACCTGATTACCTGAGTATGCCTACAGCATAATCACAGCCATTCTGATAATCACTCTTGCTTTTGCAATATTGCTTAAATATATTAGCCAGGAATTAGTGATCACTATTTAATAATGTTTGGAATGTATGTATTTCATATGCGTGCGTGTGTGTATTCCTGACTATGAAGTGTGTAAATAAATGCCCTGAGGCATGCATGTATGTAATCAGCACCCTGAGGCTCAGTATCAACTGTGTGTGTGTGTGTGTGTGTGTGTGTGTGTGTGTGTGTGAGTGATTGAGTGAGTGAGTGAGAGAGAGCACTGACAGTTTTGATAGAAGCAGATGAATGAAGATGAATGAGTGAGATTAGCAGATTATCAGTGCATCTATTTGACACTGAGCTGTAATCAATCACACACACACACACACACAAAAACAAACACAGACGATATGCAATAATCAAATCCACAGTAATACTACTTCTACTACTACTACTACTACTACTAATAATAATAATAATAGTAATAATTTCCTAAGTTCAAGTGCATGTATATTAAAGAAAATATAGAATTGTAGAACTGTAAACTGTGTGTGTGTGTACATGTGTGTAATGGGGTGGTGATTGTGGTAATAATGATGGTGGTTATGAAACAGAGTTACTGTTACCACCCTGAAGTTGATTCCTATAACAGCACATCCTCAAGTGTTTTATTCCTCTTATACCACAGTATGATTCCGTTTCTATTTTTATTAATTAAAGAATGACACATCGTACTTTTTATTGCTTATAGTTACATTTAATGTTGGGGAACAAGTTAATTCCTGTTCTCACATATGTTATAGCAGCTATAAACAGTCATTCCCTCACCAGCCTCTCTTTTTTTCGCTCTCTTGAAGTTAATAAGCCAAAAATATTGCAGCTTGTCATGTTATCGAGAAATTGCAAAGAGTAAACTCTTCTATTCTGAAGATGTCTGGAAAGTCAGAAAAACTTTAAGCTTTACCTCTCACTGACACTGGTGACGCCTTCCATAAATGTTAAATAAACATCTCTTTACAGAAAATTTTATCACGTCAAAGATTAGACATGTTGAGAGTTGTGTAACCCTGGTAGATTTGATTATTTTGTTTTTATGTCCAACTGAAACAATATTTTCCTGAACAGAGAGCGTGTCATGATATGACACATCACTAATCATCAGTCATCGATTGTCTAGCAATGGTCATGTGATGTTATGAGATCAGATGTGTGACATCATACATGGATTCCAGACTATAACAGAATCACAATGTGATTTTAACTGTGACACTTTGGGATTGATTGCTTTGTTAGAGCAAATGATGGAGTGGGGCGATGATGTCATACAGGAAGCGAGTGTAATTGTGCTGAGCACATGATGAGAGAGCAGATACAGACACAGTAGGGGGAAAAATCAAATGATATCAAGCAAGACATGGGTGTTAACATTGCAAAAATGCGCTAAATCAATCAGGAGGGTTTGAAAGTGGAAAAGCTGTGGACACTTCGAATCGCCAAGAGTGAAATGAAACACAGCTGAATGAAACCAAGTCGCTATAAAGAAAAATATCCACACTAACTGATGACTTCACTGCATGACTGCTATGTGTGTATGGTGTGCAATGCTGTGCATAAGTATCTACCTACATGAACTGATTTTTGTGAACTAAATTTTTGTGGACTCCATTGAGATTTTATGCCATGAGCCTACAAAAAATATTGGGAGTGCGTAAGTATTCACCAGCTAAATTAATTCTGGTGCCATCAGAAGTTACATAATTAGCTGAATGCAGTCAACCTGTGTGTAATTAAAGTGTCATGTGATCTCAATATAAATACACCTATTCCTGGAAGAACCCAGAGTTTTTAAGAGAGCATACCTAAATAAAGTCAGTGAGTGGGTAAAAAGGGGATTAGTCAGAGAAACAACAAGACGACAAGGGGAACTCTAAAGGAGCTGGCGAGATCCACAGCTCAGATAGGAGAAGGACAACCACAGCTTGGACACTCCACACAGCTGGACTTTATGGAAGAGTGATGAGAAGAAATACATTACTGAAAACAATCTGGAAGAAATCCCAGAATACACGTGGAAAAATGTTCTCTAGTCTGATGAGACCAAAACTGAACTCTTAGGCCTCGGAACAGAGCACTACTTTTGGAGGAACCTTAACACTGCTCATCACCCTGAGAACACCATTCCCACTGTGAAGCATGGTGGTGGTAGCATCATGTTGTGGAGATGCTTTTGATCAGCAAGGAAACTGGTCAGGATTGAAGGAGCCAAATACAAGATAATCCTAGGAGAAAACCTTCCAAAATCTCTGTATCTCTCTCTGTCTGTTTTTCTCACTCTTTCTTCCTTTCTCTCATTATCTGTCTCTCTCTGTCTCTATCTGTCTGCTTTTCTATCTCTCTCATTGTCTGTCTCTTGTAGTCTGTCTGTCTTTTTTTCTCTTTGTCTCTTTCTCAATTCAATTCAGAATTAACCAATTAGGCACTGTCTCTCTGTCTTTCTCTCTTTCTGTTTCTCCCCAATCTCTCTATCTCTCTGTCTCTATCTCTCCCTGTCTGTCTCTCTCTTATTGTATCACTTATTAGCTATCTGTCTTCCTTTCTCCACTCTATCTCTCAGTTGTTTTCTCTACCTATCTCTCTTTCAACATTGTTAAACACTTTACTCTAGATATTTAGGTTTTAAACTCTGCATGTGTGTATGTGTGTGTGTGTGTGGGTGGTCCTGTATTGTGGATGTGGGCACGGTGGAGGACAACAGGACAGATTGTGTAACTCATTGTGATGGTGTGTTGTTAATAAGGGACAAATGGAGGAGTGTGTATGAAGAGAGCTGTGTGTGTGTGTGTGATGGAGTTGTGAGTATGATTATACACACAGTTATAATGCTCAAGGTCACTTCCTGTCCAGTCACAGACGATGTGAGTTACAAACGAATAAATAAAGATGTACTTTAAAGATAACGGACACATCTCGTTCTGTATATTGTGTTTCTCTACGCGTTCAAACTATACCCTGTAGAACCATTACCCAGAGAACCCATGAGGAACCCTGTCTATAAGACTGTAGTGAGTTTGAGCAGAGGTTTAGAGCGAGGCATGAGCAGAGACTCGGTGTCTGAAACAGGTCTGACTCTGAAGGTCAGCGTTATTCACAGAGGGTTTTTCTGCTCCTGTAATTCAGAATGTCAGTGACAATAACACACACACTGCATGGAACCGTATGGAACGTTTTCCAAGTCTGTGAGTGATTTCCGCGCTTGGATAAAACGCTGCCAGAACCGCCAGCAGCTCCACTTTCATTACAGAGAAAATAAGAACCGCAATTTATAGATCTGCACCGTTTAGCTCCTGGCCTTTACTGTAATACAGAGACTGTTCCACTGGTGTGTGTGTGTGTGTGTGTTACTGGGTGATAATCTTGTTGAGTGTTAGTGATTATTTTCTCATAGTGACCTTGGATTTGAGCTGTCTTCATGCAGGAGTGTAGTGATATATCAGCAGTGCTACATCACTTTAATTCAGTGTGAATTTGGTGAAGTGAACAATCCTGATCTACATTTTTTTATTTATTAAAGAATGACACCTCATACTTTTTATCCTTTTATAGTTACATTTAATGTTGTGGTATGTCAGTAAAAGAAGTTAGTTTCTTTACTCATGCATTATGTTAGAGTAGCTATAGACAGTCGTTCCCTCACCAGCCTCTTTTTTTCTCTCTCTTGAAGTTAATAAGACAAAAAAAAAAAAAAAACGCAGCTAGTCATGTTACAGCAAAACCGCAAACTCCACTGTCCTAGAGATGTCAGAAAATTTAAAGTTACAGCTTTACCTCTGACTGTTACAAAGTGCTGACACTGGAGACTCCTGGAGACTCCTTCCATAAATCCTTCCATTTATCATAAATAATAAACTTACAGAAAACGTCCCTTCTGTCTGTCATCTCCTACAAGCCCCACCCCTTCTTTTCATTGATGTGTCCATCCCTGCACACAAAACCGTCCATCAAAGAAGTTTGTTTTACTGATCTACATGTTCATGCTCAGTTATGTGACACTCATATCAACGCAACCTCAGCAGCCAATCACAAGCGTTTGGGGATGGAGCCATGAACAGAGATGTGAGTCATAGATTACAAAGATTAAATGCAGGAAGAAATCAGTGTGGAGTGTGTGTGTGTTCACATTTTTTCGTGTGTGTCTGGGTGTTTGCTAATCTATATTTTGTTCTTCTTCTTTTGGCTGCTCCCAGGAGGGGTCGGCACAGCGGATCATCCATCTCCATTAGGGAAATCCGGCTTATGATCCGCATATTTTCGTTTGGCACATGTTTTATGCCAGATGCCCTTCCTGACACAACCCTTATCCAGGCTTGGGACCAGCCCTGAGAGTACACTAGCTTGTGCAGCCCCAGTGGCTGGGTTTGGCGCCCAACATGGGGCTCAAACCCACGATCCTGAGATTAAGACTAGCCATTTGCTAGTCTCTATATAAGTGCAAAAGTTTGTGCTCTCTTTGGTAAAAACTGAAGTAGATTTTCTTTTAATAAGATTTAAAAAGATAAATTGTAGATGCACATTTTCCTTTTTTCACTTGTGTGTTATGTGTATTGCAACACAGCTAGGCTCTGTTAGCTAGCTATAATTGTTAAAAGAGCATTAGCTATTTAACATTATCAATGCTATAATAATAATAATAATAATAATAATATGTCACTTTACAGATGAAACTGCAGAAACCAAATAAAAACAGAAACTAATAGAAGTTTTTAAAATTTTTGTTCTGTTGATGTTAAATTATTGCACATTTATTTTATTTGTTCATACAATTGCTTTGTTTTTGCTGATATTATTACTATCACTAATGATAATATTCGTAACATAAATGATATTGTTATAGCAATAATGACAGATTATAAATAAATTTTATAAATTAACACTTTTGCAATAGTATCGTATTACTGCAGTGTACTATGAATAATAATATCATTATCAATGCATTCTTCTTCTTCTTCATTATATTCTGTTATTCTTGATATTTTGGGGAAACCATTAAAACTACTGAACAAAACTAAACTAAATAGAATTGATAAGAAAGAAAGAAAGAAAGAAAGAAAGAAAGAAAGAAAGAAAGGCTGTAGCTGGCTAATGTTCGTACTGGCATTGAACCCTGACTTTTATTTTATTTTATTTATTTTTTTTATATATTTTTTTTAATTTTTTTTTTTTTTTTATCAAACCAGAAAAAGCACAGTATTTCCTCATGGAACAACAGTCAAACATCAGACAATCAAAATTCAAACTATCATATTTGTATTCATATGTATTTCTATCATAATGGGCACAATATACACACACACACACACACACACACACACACATATACTGAGCCGTAATGTGGGTTTTCTTTCCATTTGTTCATTCATGTTTCCTGGAACGATGTTCGGACTCAGATTGTGTATGAAGGAAACATGCCAAGGACACAAGGACACTTTCTTAGACACACACACACACACACACACATATATATATATATATATATCCAGGATTAAATCACAGTAAAAGCAGTAGCCTTGTGATTAAGATTATCAGAAAAGTGCAGAAACAAAAGAAGTAAATTAATTAATGAATTAGTTTATTTGTTCATTTATTTATTATAATGATTATTAACAATTATTTTATCAATAAAATAAAATAAAATCCGGTGACACGTTAACAGAAACAGTAAAGAAAATAAAATAAAATGTTTTAATCTGTAAAGCTCGTACTGCGACTCTGCCAGCTTTTTTTTTTTTTTCATTTTTTTCTGATTTTTATTTTTATCGCTGCAGTAGAAATGAGGCCACTGGAGCCGGATGTGTTTCTGATATATGAGCTTTGTGCTTTCTGATGAGATCTATAATTATTTCGGAAATTATAACTGTAAAGCCCAGAGGAGTGATGTTAAACTGTCACACACTCATGTCTCTAATCGCTGTTAAACATCTCAGATTAAAAGTTGCCTCACTTTTTACATGAAGGAACGTGTGATTGGGTGGCGTATGCACTTGTCTTTCACCTATCCCTCTGGTAGAACCTTTTAGAAAGATAGAACCATTAATCATCCAAAGAAATCATCTCATATAGAACACTTTTTACTAAAAGGTAACACTTTTTACTAGAAACAAGTCACTTTGGACTATTGTTTCCCGCTAGCTGACGGGTTAATTAGCAGTTAGCGTATAAGATTATCTTCTATTTAAACTATAACACTCACCGCTTGCAGTCTCACTAGAACAGTGTGTGTGTGTGCATGTGTGTGTGTGTTTGGTACAGACTCTGGTTCTCACACACACTCCTCATAAACAATTAGAGTGTAATTTCATTTCCCGTTAGCGCCCCATGTGATTCATCATAAACCAGAGTGACTCACGTGATTGACACGTTCGTCTCGGACCAGCACACGTTTTTACGTTCCTGATCCACATCCAAGATTTAGTCACTAGTGTCAGTGGTGCCTGGGGAGTGCACAGATGGTATTTGGATCAGGTCTGAGTGGATTTAGCAGAACTCCGTCCCGAGTGAAGACAGATTATTACACGTTATGACACCCGAGTGACGTTCGGTGACCATAGAGACGTCCATCCATCTACATCAGTGACGTTTTCTGGCCCGGGGAGGAATCGATATGAAAACAGACGTGTTCGAGTGCGGTGTTTGTGTTGGCACTGCGACGCCGACTCTGTGTTTAACTACATCTCAGTGTTCTGTCCTGTCTCCGTCCCCCCACACTGTCTACCTTCATTTTACAGCTGGAGTGTTCAGAGTCAATCCCAACAGTCTGTCACATTAGCGCAGGTTAGCACACTGGCTAACAGCATCTGTAAAAGTACACATGCATGAATGAATGTCAATAACTTCCTGCTTCTTACTTAAACATTTCTATATGTATATGAACTTAAAGACACGCTCACATTCCCATATATAATGTAGACTCAGAGCTGCTCTGTCACCCATATATGGACTCCAAGACACGCCTACTCAGAGCTGTTCTTTGCCTATGTGGACTCCAAGACATGTCTACTTAGAACTGCTCTCTTGCCCATATATGGACTTCAAGACGCACTCACTGAGAGATGCTCTCATTCCCATATATGGAGTCAAAGAAACACCCACATTCCCACATCTGCACGCTGCAAGATATGTCTGCATTTTTTACAAATGGACTCAAAAGCACACCCACATTACAATATATGGACTCCATGACATGCCCACTAAGAGAGCTGCTCTCATTCCCATGTATGGACTCAAAGACACGCCCAGTGTGAGTTGTTCTCATTCCCATATGGACTGAAAGACACACCCCACACTCACGCCTATAGACTCCAAGACACGCCCTCACAGAGCTCAGATTTTATATACACCCACAATTCCATATATGGACTACAAGACACACCTACTCATCTTTTCCAGTATATGACCTGAAGAACACCCACATTCCCACATATAGACTCCAAGACACATTTGTATTTTTACATATTGATTCAAAGACAGGCTTATAATTCCATTTATGGACTTACAGACATGCCGGCAGTTTCCTAAATAGAATTGCCAAAGCCACACCTAAGACTCAAAGCCACATCTATGAATCTAAATCACACCAACTTGATGTATGTGTTTGTTGTGTTGTGTGTAGAATGTTTTGGGGATTAAATGGAAGGTTGTTGTGTGCCCCTCCTGAAACACAGCGGTTGTGAGTTTGTGTTCAGATGCTGATCTCTATCCTTGAGATTAATTTAGCGACAGTGAAGTAAAATCCGTCATTTTTTAATCATCTTTTTTGGCCCAATTGGTCTTCAGCCCATTAAAAATGTATGACCAATCAGAGACCCTAATCAGAGTGCAGTCTAAACTAGAATACTGTAATATGTGTCATGCATGTATGTAGTCTTTGCCAGTCACGTACAGAGTCACGTGAGTTTCTAAAAAAAACATTCCCTCTCTTCATTGCTTTCATTTTTTCCAGAAGCTTCTGGTGTTTCACTTTAATTTTGTTTTTAACTCTCTCTGCTTTTCATGCACAGTATCATGTAAAAAAAAAAAAAAAAAAAAGTTTAATGACCCATAATTTATCGTTACACAGCTGGACTCTGAGTTCTGAAGAAGTCATGGTGAGAACAAGACCTGGTCTGAGAGCTCATCACAGGAAAAATGTCCAGAAAGAGAAGCGAGAGTTGGCTTGTACTGTGAACACCAAAAACATTGAGGGTCACGTGCAGCTTTCAGGTGGACTTTAACTGAACGACAGAGCTGAATGTGATGTTTTTCAAAAAGAACTCAATATAAAAACATGGTAGGAAATTTGCTTCATTAATGTATAGTCACAGGTACCAACTCCACATACACAGAGTTTTACAGGAAAGTATTCTTATCAGAATTAAACTAGAAGTAAAATTCTGTGTTTTCAGTGTTTATTCTGTAATCATTAACACAGTGATCATTTATGATCTATCATTTTCTATGATTAGATCTGTCACTGTGATTAAATTAGAGCTGAAGATTAATTGTGATAAAGGTTAATTGTCTTTTTTATGTGGGAGTGGAAAATAATCCAGTAATTGTATGGAGTTATTGTACTTAAATATTAAGTATGAAGACTTGTACTTCACTCAAGTGTAATTCAAACTTGTACTCTTACTGAAGTAAATATACAAGAGAAAAAAACCTTTTTAATCCTTTCATTTTAATTTTGACCTTCAATGTTCTTGTTACAAATCTACATTTTTTATATTTTCTATTTTTTCTGTTGTTTGTTGGATTTCTGAAAAATTCATACAGGATGAGATATATATAGGTCTTTAAATATTCACCATCAAATCTGAAAGTTCTAACAAATATACTAATTAACTAACAAACAGATCACAAAATTTTTTATCAGTTAAAATATTTATTTGTTCTTGAATACTTGCCTGTTTTTACTTGCCTCCATACTTCTCCTATTAATTGGGTAGATATTAATACAGTACTCGTACTTTAACTCAAATGCAGTATTAAACTGAGATATACGTAGTTTACTGATCCCAAAAGAATTTCTCTGTTCTTTTTCCACCTCTGAATTTTTGCCACTTTTCTAACTATAAAAGTCTTATTCTATCACCAGATCATTTTGCTTATTTATTTGTAGATAGAAGCAAAATTATCTGCCCATTTGAGCTTCAAATTAGTAAATATGTTTAGAAATAATATCATCATATATATACATAAAATAATATAAAACTATAATGAAACATATTAGATAACATTTCCTTTATTCAAGATATCGTCACTTGCTAAGATTTTTTTTTTTTGCAGTAAAATTTCTGACTTTTAAATTGTAAATAACATTTGCAAAGGAAAGAAATAAACACGTAAAATGTGTGAGTGAAGTACACATCTGTATCAGATATTATTGTTATGTCATAATAAATTAATTTGATTGTGAACATGAAAAAAATCTTTACAGATAGTAAAATGAATAAATAAATTCAAAGTAGCTTCATGTTTGCCGAAATGTTCTGCACGACTGATTACACACATTTATAATCTAACAGTCCAATGAGTTTAAATAATGGTGATTAGGTGATGATGTCATAATTGTAATTAAACAGAGCCGCTCAGGGCCCAGGACTGTACAGCGTAGAGAATAAGGGAGGAAGGTGGGAATTGGAACACAGCCCAGGAACTTACCCACTGGAACTAAGCCACAATTGTTGGAGAACCCGAGTCGACTTCATAAAGTTCCATGTTGGAAAAATAATTTTTCACATCAGTCCACATGCACTACAGATATAAAATTGGTGATTTGGAGCTGTGTGTAAACTGTTTGTGTTGGCACGGGAATGTGGAGTGTACAGTCGATACAGAGTCTCTGATCCGGTTAACGTCACAAACAACCAGCGCTCCCTTCACTCACTGCCTAATTAGGTGAAGTTATACCAGGTTTTATATACGCTAAATGTTATTTATCTTACACAGCAGGGATACCTGAGACATGTGAGACACGTGAGACACTGGCGTCATTTTCGCAGCGCAGGTGGAAGGAAGTTACGAGTAGATGTTTCTGCGCTCGAGTGTTTTTATTTCCAAAGTGAATTATGAACAGAGCCACGTTGCTGCAGCATGAGTGCTCAAGGCCTCGGGATCGCTCAGCAGTTTGTGTGTGTGTGTGTTTGTGTGTGTGTCTGTATGTGTGCGACTGCACGAAAGAGGATGTTGAAATTTTCTTTTCGGCTGATTGTATGTGTATCAGGCTGTGCTATACAGTAAATCTGTCATACACACACACACACACACACACTCACGCTTTCAGCATTGCACAAATATTTCACACCTCACACCGGCAGAGTGAACACACTCCACACTCATTACACACCAAACACTCCGCCTGTAAGTGTATGCTTTTACACTTCAGCTAACAGGAAACGTGCGGAGACTCGGGGGAAGAGCGAGCGGAAAACTAGTGCATAGTTCTGTGTTTTTTGTGATTTTTTGCTACTTGTTTTAAATTTAGAACCATAAAAAGAGCCTGAAAGAACTGAGAGTTGACTAGAGTTTATCCCAGTTTATACTACACTACAGACCAACACACACACAGTTACACCTAGGCACAATTTAGCTTAGCTGATTTACCCACTGGAAAGTTTTTGGGAGGAGACAGGAAACTGAAGAACCCAGAGGGACCCACACGGACATGGAGAGAACATGAAGACCTGAGCTCAGAACCCTGGAGCTGTGAGAAACTCAACCTGCTACACAATAATAAAATAACTACTGATTATTATGAAATGCCTTGCTAGCTTGCTGTCTAATTATGCTGATTAGCTAGCTTGGATAAAGAAGCAAAATAAGCCAATCATATTTTAGCAATCCAATATTAACCTATTTGCTGTTTCCTAAAACTGAATTTGTCTATGAATTATTAATAAGTAATAATGCACTTGCTAGCCAGCTAGCTATTGTTGCTAATTAGCAACCTTTGAGTAAACAGTGGCTGAGGCAACAATCTGCACTAAAGTATTAATCATGTAAAAGTTTAATTGTGTTTTGTTTGTGTTTAAAATGCACAAACATGACATTTCTGCATTGTGTATAAGTACATTTAATCGACCAATCACAAGCTTGATAACATCCAATAGCCTTTTTACGTATTCAGTAACTGATTAGCATAAAATACAAGATTTAATTATATAATATAAGATAATAATTAATGTAATGTTTGATAACTTTCTAGTGAGTGTAGCAGCTAACTTTAACTAAACAGTCTATTTAATTTAACAATAGCGAACATGCTAGTGAATTTGGCCAGGTAGAGAGGTGACAATAACATTATCTATGCTAAATATTTTGGTAGCTAGTGCTACATTTATTTGTGTAATTTTTGTATCATGTAGTTATAAGGATGTCCATTTTGGTTTCATGTTTATTTTTCCATTAAGCTTAAAAGTAGAAATAAAATAAAATGTACATGTTTACAGAATACACTGCAGATCTCGGTGACATTTTGTGCTCATTTCTTTTACAATTATTTAAATTCTTTTGAATTACAATTTATTTAAATTTACAAATATTATGTTAGCATTCCTTGTTAGCTAATCTCCCTATAAACAGAGTTAAAGAGAGAGGTAGCAGATTGAGAGTGTTAGAGCAATAAAGTGCAGTGTTTGTGTGTTTAATCAGATTTCTGGGATTAATGTGTTTGATTAGCATTTTTCTGCACACACACACACACACACTATCCGTGTCCGTGTGTGTATATTTGTAAATGCAGATCTGTGACACTTTGACCTTGCATGTTTCTTGAAAGTGAACTTTAATTTAAATATTTAATTTAGGAAATTATGCCAAACTGTTAAGTATTGAGTATCGCTATTATTATAGAGGGTAATTATGAACATTAGCATTATTAACATAAGCATTATTAACATTAGCATTTTTATAGTGTTCTTTTTGCCCTAAGCGGAGATGAGACCTCCTCTGGGATGCTGGATTCATTCTTCTGAAGGTCGATTTGATGAATATTAATGCTCATCCAGGTGTTTCCGGTACTTTCGGGTCTGATTCGTGTCTTTATTAGGATTTTTGTTTTTACAGAATTTACAGGAGAATGTCTGCAACCTCTGTAATGAGCTAATGTGTTTCTGAACCATCCTGACTGATTGTGTTTCAGTAAACACACACACGATGTAACATGATCGAGTGTTCAGTCGTAACTACACACAGGCTGTTTTTGTTCCCCCGTCTCCCTGGACCCTCTGCTCCCCCCTCCTCGACTATTAGCCACTCAAATTTCAATTTGAAATCGGTCCTCGTTATTAATCCCAATCACCCAGAACCCATCGAGCTCAGCCTGCTCCAAAAACACATGTGCACGAGCCGTTCCTAATTAATTAATGACATCCCCTGTGATTTCAGGTCCAGATAAAAAAATAACACACACACACATGGAAACTTTTCCCACAGACACGACCTCAACCGTATGGCTGCGTTAACCTGAGGAAAACAAGCAACCTCTTCATGGAGCAGTCCATTATTAACATTTATACACTCTATATACCACTGCGCTGGCGAATTCTGGATAGTGATTACTCAGAAGGTGTTGATTAATTTTCTATAACAGAAGCTCTGACAGTAGTGTAGCTGCAAATCACAGGTTTATATTAATGCACGTGTTCTAATATGTTATGGTTTCCATAGCTCATTCACAGGCACTTGTACTATGTACGCTCTTCATAAACAGTTTAAAAATTGTTGATGTGGTGAAATCTTCTGCAAGGAGATATTTATTTAACATTTCTGGAAGGAGTCTCCAGTGTCAGCACTTTGTAACAGTCAGAGGTAAAGATGTAACTTAAATGTTTCTGACATCCTCAGGACAGAGGAGTTTACACTTTGTGGTTTCTCTGTAACATGAGGAGTTGCCTTTTTTTGGCTTTTTAACTTCAAGACAGAGAAAAAACAGAGGGTGGTGAGGGAGCAACTGTTTATAGCTGCTGTAACGCAATAAATGTAATTATAAATGGATAAAAATGTACAGTCTGAATAGTGTACACTAGTTTTTATCTCTACTTTAGGGTATCAGCATATTTTCCTGTTTATAGCGTGTGCGTGTGTGTGTGTTTGTGTATGTGGGGGGGTCTGTGTCGTCATTGCTAATGCTAATGCACTAATTATCTCCTGGCACTAATCAAGGTCTGTGTTGTGCTGCAGGTTTCCTGGAAAACATTGTGTAATCCAGTGCAGTGGGATTAGAACCATACCCGGGGGGAGAACCTTAGCACCTCAGTTTATTTCTCTCTTTCAGACAGCTCATAATGAAACAATTTCAGTCTCTTATATCGTGTCTTGCTTGTTTATTGTTTATAGCCACATTAAACTCTATGTCCTGTTCTGGTCCTGGTGTAAGAGTTTTACTTCCTGTTTAGAAGAACACTTGAGCAATTCATACTCCTCTAGTGCACACTACTTAGCAAACTTCTGCTCCATAAACCCCAGGACTCTGTTTAAATTTACACAACAGCGTAAATCAGTCCCCTTTAACCTTTAATGCAGCTCTCTCCTTACACAGCTCCATATTCAGTGAGAGTTACGTGAGAGTTACGCACAGGGGGCGGGGTTTCTCTCAAACAGAGGTGTGTCTCAGTCACGCACAGCATCTTAATCAGACATAGCTTATCTTAAGGAGTGAATTTTTTATGGATAAAATTATAAATGAACTTGAAGTGAGCTGCAAGAGTACTCAGTCAGTTTATCCTTCAAACTGTGGGCATGTTTGCTTTACAAGAGAGACCATTATTTTATTAATTCAACAAATCAAAATAGAGAATTATTTGAGTGATAAAATCTCCTACATCCCACACACACACACACATTACCGTTTCATGACCTCAGTGTAGTAACTATCGGAGCATGATATATAAAAAAAAAAGTAAAAAATAGAATGTGCTAATTCCAACTAGGACTATACATGCAGTAATATTTAAGCAGTATTGCACAAGCAAGAGTGTGGTTACACTGTATATCAGCATGGAAGTTATTTGCCACAGGCATGAAGCCACAGACCGAGTGCCGTAGCTAATCACAGCCGTGCTGATATTCAGGAAAACCGCACGATTGCAATATTGCTTTTATACAACAGTTCTATAAACATAAAATTAATATCCAGTAACTAACATTTCGGGCACAATATGGCCAAATGTTTTGCTTAGTTTGGCTCCGGTAGTGGAAATAGATCCCAAAGAAGCCACACTCTCTTTATAGCACGTCGACTAGCTCGCTCACATTGATTTGTGCATTCCCATTAAAGGTGCTTCCAGCGAAATTGGCGTCCCTTCTTCCTTCATTTTCATCAGACAAGCTTTCATATTTTAGACCTAAAGTTACATCCATGGAAAATGGATGTTGATGATGTTGCTAACTCTACTGTAGTAACCATTTTAAACTAGGAAGTGGAATTTTACGTGGTAAACACAGACGAGTGGAGTGATACACACAGTTATAGTAAATATAATCACTCTTGGAATGCCGCTCCAGGAATCAAATTAGTGGACTAGAAATAACTGTTGTATAAATTGGCAATATCCTTTTAGATTCATTTAAATTCTCCCCATCTTCTCATTCATATCATCGTATTAGTCTTTTTATTTTTAAATTGTCTCTTGCTTTTATGTCACATTGTGGTACATTTTACAGCAAAGAAAAAAATTTCTTTCTTCAGTCCTCATTTTCTATGCCTGTTTTTTTTTCAGGTTTAAAGGCGAGTACTTGTGTTTAAAGGTAGTGGACACTTAACACTAGACACTATTGAAAAACTTCTACTAGATAAATTTGGCAACATTAGAGCCTTGAATCACACGCAAGTGATTTTAATAATCTGAATGTGGCACTCTGAATCCACTTGAGCAGCTGCGTAACCTCTGAATATGAGGAACTTTCCCCATGTAAATATTGATGTAACTTTTCGATTGAGCTAAAGTCTTTCTTTCTTTCTTTCTTTCTTTCTTTCACTCTGTCCTGTAAACCCTTGTAAACTGTACTTCCTTGTTTACTTTAAGTCCATCTTGTGCAGGTTTTTGGCTGAAACACTACGTGTCGGCTGTAATAAAATCGGCACTTTAAGAGAACTTTATAGTATTTGGTGTTCTCTCTCTGCACTTCTGCTCAAATAAAACCGCAGGGAAGTGAATAAATGATGCAATTAATTAAAATCTGACATGAAAAAACAAACGGAGCACAAAGAGCTTCTGTCTCTGAAGGACACACATGGGTGAGTAGTGTAACAATTACCATTTCCCCTTAGTAGGCTCCCTCAGTAGGGTCGCTGTTTAAAGGGATGGTGCACTGTAATTAGAAATGTTGATTGGCGTGTGGAATGTAAATAATCAGTGAGAGGAGAACCCGGCTCTGTCTACAGCTCAGTGTGAGCAATTGTTCTAATTACACACAGGGCTGGAAAATATGGCTGTGTTCCAATTCTACTACATGTCAGTCCCAAATCACACATTTCTTGTCTACGCAGTCTGTACCTCAGTGCACACTACTCACACACCTGTTAGCTAACTAGTGAAGCATTTAGCACATTAGCAGGTACTGTTCTACAGTAGTTACCATGACAACTGCTGTCATGACTGTATCCCAAATCACGCACTACCTAAATAGTGCACCCATGTAGGGTACCACATGAGTTCATTTACTTTCTACTTTCCTGAATTCTTTTTTTTTTTATCTTGCATGTCTTATTATCCCTCCTTTCTTTCTTTCTTTCTTTCTTTCTTTCTTTTATCTTCATTAATTCAGTAGATAGAAACTCAGTTCTCTCTGGGTTGTACAGCAGGTGTGTGTGTGTGTGTGTGAGTGTGTATGAGTGTAAGATAAAAGAAGGCCACCACCCTCCCCCCTCGGGACAGGAGGTAATTATGGATGGAGATGAAGCTCCGCCCACTAATCACACATCACCGACGCTGAACCAGAAACCTGCACTGGAAAAAAGGGCGAGTTTCAGGGGAACACACTGAGAACCTTCACACACACACACACACACACACACTTATGGTTCTCCCGGGGTTACAGGAAATAAAGGTCAAAAGGTCAGGGATATTATGGGTAATCTGTATACACTAGGTTACAGTGTAGCCCACTGCAATGCATTGTGGGAGTTCAGGAAAAGGTCATTACTGTAGAGTGTACAGTGCTTTTGGACATACAGTATGGCATGTGTGTGTGTGTGTGTGTGTGTGTGTGTGTGTGTAATGCACTGCAAGTCAACATTATGTGTAACACACAGTGAACCCATGTCATATTACACCCTTACCTAAAGGTCAAAGGACATGAATATGAAATCGTTTCAGCTTTTTTTCTTTTTATCTTTAATTTCTTTTCCTCTACCTAGTTCTCTCTGTTTTCTTTTGTTCTTGCACATGTTCTGCTCTCTGTACACTTGAGTTCTGAATGCTGATCAGAAACTGCTAATGTCACTTCCTGTCCTTCTTTTTGTCTTTCCTACTCTTAGTGTGATTAAGGTCAAAGGTCATGATAGAGTGATTGCATGACCTTTTGCAACTTTTAAATTGTGAACTCATTAAACCCAAATGCTGAATTAAATATTCTCCTTTCTTTATTAGTGTCTGTCTTTTTGTGTTTCTTGTTTCTTGTTGTTTAAATTCTACACATTTTTCTTTTCTGTTTCTGTTTGAATAATCAAAACCTCCAACTTTCACATCTGTTACTAATCACCTCAATTATCCGTTAACCTTCTCTGTCTGTCTGTCTCTCTCTCTGTGTTTCTCTCTCTCTTTCTCTGCATCTATCTCTTACACATTACAGTAATATGTAAATTACACCCCCCAGACTAAAAGCATAGTAATATACATATGTATTTAATTAAAGCTAATCATTATTAATGTTTTCTCAGTTATAAAGTTGTCGGTGAGTTTTAAAATTTACCGATTTGTTTAATCAGTAATGACCAAAACCAGGAAAGGACACATCAGTAATATTTACTGATATAAATGCAGAATATTATACGGAACGTTTCAGCTCTGAGAAGTTCTATTTACTTTTTTCAATTTTATTTCAGTTTGCAAATCACAAGAAATTGTGTGTTTAAGGGTCTCACGTTTCATGTGTGCACTGTAGGTCACCTTAAACAAGCTGACTATGTCAATAAACCAGCTATTTTATGTTTTTTTCAATCAGGTGTGATCATGTGACTGACGAGAAAAACATGAAGGCTGTGTTTGAGCTCCAGCTCGTCTCAACTAACTGAATGTTTTGCTACACTTCTAACTTTTAAAAGCAAGATGTAGAGATAAGATTACCGTGAACATGTTAAAACTAACTAAAGCTAACACACCCACACGCAAACACACACACACACACACACACACTCCAGGGCTGTGCTTGTTTACGTTGGACAGATGAAGAGTACAGAATGCCCGAGTGCACTGCAGTGTGTGTAATTCAGGATTGAGGTTTGTGTATTTGTTTAACACCAGTAGCCTCAAGCTGAAGTGAATATATTATGCAGAACCAACGCTTTCTGTTAAAAATTAATTAGCAAAGCTGTTTAAAGTGGAGTGTGTGCTGATGAAAGAAACAGAACCAGCAGTGCAGAAAGCCAGACTTCAGCTTTTAACACCACATTAATATTTACTGACACATTTCACAGTGAGATGTTTATAGTGTGAGCTCTGCATCTTTCCGTCTGCTGATTTCTCTTCAGCATCCCTGCAGTGAGGTTATGTCATCAAAATGCACCAAACAGTCACAAAGCACAACAAGGACAAGGCCTTCAGTGTTGTTAACTGAGTGGCTCTGTTGCTAGTTCTGGTGACTTTTATTCCCCTTTAGCAGCTTTATTTCAAAAATCGAGCAACAACCAATCACTGATCACCACTGTTCCCCAAGAAGCAATCACTGATCACTATCATTCCCAATGACTAATCACTGATCACCGGGTTTCATCATCAAATAATGACTGATCCCCAATATTCCTCACTGACCAATCACTGATCACCATTGTACCCCACTGACCAATCACTGATCACAATTTTTCCTCATTGACCAATTACTGATCACAATTTTTCCTCATGGACCAATCACCGATCACCATTGTTCCCCAACAACTAATCACTGATCACCATTGTTTCCAATGCCCAATCACTGCTCACCAGTGTTCCCAATGGCCAATCATTGATCACCATTGTTTCCCAACAGAAATCATGCTTCCCCATGCTCACTCAATGAACTCTATATTTAGTGGAGGAGCAGAGGATGGGAAAGTTAATGACAGGCTTTACAGGGTCACATGTTTTACACCAGGTCTAGCTTAAAAATACTTCACGGCGACTAAGACGTTTTATAGTAAAAATTAAATCTAATTAATTTCTGCAAACTAAGGAAAACTGTAAGTGCAGACTGTGTGTATGATGTATTGGAAAACAAACGATGTAAGATATATTGTAAAGATTGGGAGAGGGAAAGTGGAGATATAGGGGATAATGTCTGTACATCAGAAATGCGTGTGCACCACGGTGACCTTGTTTCCCACACTAAGGCTGAGAAAAGGAAGAATACTGTGTCTCCTTTTTCCAATTCTGATTTTTTTGGCCTAGTTTCAGGTCCTCTTAGATGTAGTTGGGTTGGAAATTTTGTTGAAACCTGGAAACCCTGGTTATGATATCACCTCGAACATAGTCTAAAGCTGCTCGAAACAAGGTTGCTAGACTGTCTGCGGGATATGCTGCATGTTGTTGACTTTTTTTAAAAAAAAAAATGACAACATTATAGCCTATAGCATAAGCCAAATGTGACAGCCTCTCCACTTTATCCTGTACGAGACTGCGTCATCATTAACGTCATCCTGCAACACCAAAATCTTTGTTCATAAGCTGCTGGTTTACAATCGCTCAATTAAAGAAGCAATCAGTGTTCCAAAGTGTTCCAGCCTTCAGAGGAAGTAGGGCACAGTCATAGTAAGTGCAGATTGGAGCACAGCCTAAGATCAATGTGGAGATCATTTCAGAACACTGATCGTGATTTTTGAATTTTTTTTTCTCACATTTTCAGATTTCTACTGATCAAGACATCAGAGTTGTTTCTGAGAAACTCATCACTTTTGCTCATTAGTGAGAAAAAGCATCATTAATGTTCACTGCAGACTGGCGTGGGTTTATTTATACATACTCACTGGCAGAGAGAGAGAGAGAGAGAGAGAGAGAGTGCATGTGTGTGTGTGTGTGTGGACACACAAATCTCAGGCCAATTAGCCTCATAATTAATTAAACACACTAATCACACTAGTCACTTATAATGAACGCGAAGTCAACCTGTGTGAAAGCTTCAGCTCTGAAAATCTGTAACATGATCAGAAATAAACATCGACATCCAGCTCAGAACTGTAACTACGTTTCAGATCAAACTAGAGAGTATTAAAGAGTGTACTGTAAAATATCTGAACACAGTTACATACCTGATGCCTGAAGCTTGTAGCTTGTTTTACTGTTCAAATAATTATAGATCTTTTATTATTCTAAATCTAATCTTTTAATATGAATATTTTATATTCATGGCATTTTATATATTATATTTAGTTTAACATTTTATACATGTTTTGTTCATCAGCAGAAGAATGATTATAAAAAGAAAAGATTATATAAAAGAGATTATAGATTTGTATTAATGTCAGAAAATTCAGTAAATATAAGGCTATATTTAAAACTATACAGAGTAGAAACAGTATAAATCTCTTTATAATGATAGAACAATAAAATACAAAAAAAAAATCAAATATATATATATATATATATATATATAAGTTAAAATAATTTATTTACATGTATATGTACATTAAAGTTTTAGTCAGACCAGTTAATAAAGACTGTTAACCTTCAATGCGTGTGTGTGTGTGTGTGTGCATGTGCTTCCTGTTTTATAGAAAAAATAAAGTCCCATTTGGTCTGGTTTCTTTCTCAAACACACACACAGACACACAGACACAGAGCGCACACGTGAGAGAGAGAGAGAGAGAGAGAGAGAGAGATTAATTGCACACACTTTACTCCAGCTCTGTTTTCCAGAACTCTTTAATTTTTATAACTCGAGCAGCGGTGTTTGGTGTCTGTGTGTTTAATCAGCGTTAGTGAGAAACACAGGGAGAAATAAATCACTGCAGATCTGTTTCACTCTCAGCACACACACACATTCACACACACACACATGAAGGAACAAACAGTTAATTTCTGAATTCAACAACTTTACCTGGATTCGTTTATTAGCGATTAATGCAGGTGGTTAGAATCAGCAGACAGAGATAGATAGATAGATAGAGAGAGAGAGAGAGAGAGAGAGAGAGAGAGAGACTTTACTCCGGCTCTGTTTTCCAGAACTCTTTAATTTTTATAACTTGAGCAGCATACATACATACAGACAGACAGACAGACAGACAGAGGGAACAGTGTAAACCCAGACAGAGTTTCGTTCTGTAAAGTCTCATATTTTGCTTTTTAAGGTAATCTTTTCCAGTTCATTTCGTTTTGATTCATTTCATTTTAACACAAGTCTAATCCCACCTTTATACAGACACTTCAAAATTACCTTTTCAAATTCTTTTTTTCTGAAGACTGCATTTTGTTTTCAAGCTCAACACAAGAGATGTCATTCATTAAATTTCAATGCGATCTGATTAAAAAAATTATAAAGTTAAAAGATAAAAGTTGAAAAAGGAGTCACAGTGGCTTAGTGGTTAGCATGTTTGCCTCACACCTCCAGGGCTGGGTCTTGATTCCTGCTTCTGCCCTGTGTGCGGAGTTTGCATCTTCTCCCTGTGCTTCGGGGGTTTCCTCCGGGTACTCCAGTTTCCTCCCCAGTGCAAAGACATGTGTTGTAGGCTGATTGGCATCTCCAAATTGTCTGTAGTGTGTGAATTTGTGCGTGACTGTGCCCTGCGGTGGGTTGGCATCCCATCCAGGGTGTGCCCCGAGTCCCCTGGGATAGGCTCCAGGCTCCCCGCGACCCTGTGTAGGATAAACAGTACAGAATATAGATGGATGTGACAGTTAAAAAATTCTTACAAAAATCGCAGTGTTGGTGTTTTCAAAACAGAATATTTTTCCATTTTTTTCTGTATTTTAGTTTTAAAAAGTACTACTGCTACTGAAATCAGCAAGAAATTTAAAGAAAGTCAGTTAAAAACTGAAACTCAAATTTTATTATGGTATGTAATAGAAGAATAATAAATAAGAATGGTACAGTATAATGGAGTTGTTTCCTCACTACATATGATGATGGAGGCGTTTCTCTCTCATTGTTGTCTTCGACTCAGTGTTTTAATGAAATTCATCCACAGGAGCAGTTGAAGGTCAAACAATGTAAAATGTTTTTTTTTTCTGTTACCATAGTGATGTGAATATTAATTGCAAATTAAAATAACTCTTTATTGCTCAGATAAGCGAGGTGAGTGAGTGTGTATCACGGGTACAGTGTGTATGATCTGCAGGCGATGATGATGTGACTGTAAAGTTAATTCTTTGTGTTGTACACGTCACACAATTCCAATTTATTAAATCACATGTGTAAAGTGGAAAGCTGGTGTATTTAAATCCTCAGTGTTTTTTTCTTCGTGACATTGACCTGCGTTTCTGTAAACACACTGTGAATTCTGAGCGGTACTGGTGGAGTCATGTTCCTGACACACTGCAGCTTTGTGTTTCTGACTCGACACAACGGAGCGTTTAGCTTTTAGTGTTTTACCCCCCAAGGCTCTGAGCTACACCTGGCTCTTATTCAGAACCTGACTGATGTTTACATTACTGTATACACACATCATTGAAACAAGAACGTCAGAATGGCGCGAGAACCGAGACATCACCTCAAACTTCCACTCAGACAAAACATGAGAGGACCCAGTTCTGAAGACACAGTTCTGTTCATGTTGAAGTTAAATTAAAGTTAATTTGCTCCATTCACGATGGCCCTGATAGCTAATGCCTCGAGTCTGGAGCTGGAACTCTGTTTATGTTTAAGCTGCTGGGGTTCATTCTGTTCTCCGACACGTTTACGGCTGAAATTAAATCAAAATGGTCAATAAATAAATTAACAATGCCTTACAGGAGTGACGAAATAAAACCTGAGACAGACAGAAATTCTGGATGTTTAACCTTACTTCAGAAAGAAAGAAAGAAAGAAAGAAATGAGGGAAAAAGAAGTAAAAAAGATAGATAGATAGATAGATAGATAGAGTTGTGTTATTGTTAGTTGTATAAAATTGCATTTTAATGTAATAAATCCAGATTTATTTTGATGAAGAATCTCTGAAAGACGTCACTGAATGCTTGCACCCCCGCTTCTGGCTCCTGATGGTACATTTCAGTGGTGAATAGACTTTTCCAATGAGCTCCACACTCATTCATTTTTGTCTTCAAGCTCTGCTGTCTCACCACATCAGTATCTCTCTCTGTCTCTCTGTCAGGAGCTGATTTAGGGATTTACTCATCATCGAACACTCCTAGAGGAATTAAGAGAGAGAGAGAGTGAGAGAGAGAAATGAGTATGATTCAACAGTGATTTTGGAATTGCATACTGCATTCTGATTGGCTCAAGTGTTTGTTTTTTTATGATTAAAAATCAAAGATAATGCTGCACGTTCACTTCAT
This sequence comes from Pangasianodon hypophthalmus, assembly GCF_027358585.1. Taxonomy (NCBI): domain Eukaryota; kingdom Metazoa; phylum Chordata; class Actinopteri; order Siluriformes; family Pangasiidae; genus Pangasianodon; species Pangasianodon hypophthalmus. Next base: position 10,777,534 of record NC_069720.1, read on the forward strand.
GATCATTTCAGCAAAAACTCTATCAGATTCACTCAGAGCACACTGATTACAGCTCACCAAAGTCTGACTCGCCAAAGCAGACACAAACATTTATGCAAATGAGACTGACTTCCGCACCATGATCAGCCATTCAAGCGAGAGGACACTGATGCTCTCTCTCTCTCTCTCTCTCTCTCTCTCTGTGTGTGTGTGTGTGTGTGTGTTTTATATCAGAACATAGTGAACAGTGATGAATGGGTTAGATTTCAGGCTGTATGTTAACAGAGTGTGTAATTTTAAGTGTGCTAGTGTGTAGTGTATGGTAGTGCATTCAGTAGACAGCCTGCTCTCTCTCTCTCTCTCTCTCTCACACACACACACACACACACACACACACACATTCAGTTACTCACTCACTCAGTGTGGATAATTAGGGCTGTAGGGAGGATGCAGGATGCTGAGTGAGTAATTGTCCCCATGTGTGCGGTTTCAGAGGACACTTTAAAGAGAAAGAATGCTGGCAATCAGAGCACACACATACACACACAAACACATGCATGCACACACACCAGGAGGTGATGTCACAGGCAGAAAGAATTTCATTTATTGTAGTGTACATGTTAGCATTTTATTAATATTAGCATTACAAGAGAGACAGGCAGAGAGTCAGAGAGATGACAGAAAGACAGATACAGTGAGACAGGGTGAGACATATAGAGACACACACTGAGAATCAGACAGAAATGTATAGAGAGTGAAGGAGACAGAAAGACAGAATGACCTTGAGAGAGATGCACATAGGGACAGAAACAGGTAGAGGGAGAGAATTTGAATTTTAAATCCACCTTTATTATTAACAATTTATTCACAAATGTAACCAAGAACAATTTACAAAGTGAATTAAAACTCACATATTTCTCAAGGTGATGAGAACTGATTTCATTGTCTCTGTAGTCATACTCTGATAATGACTATAAAGTTGAACCTAACCTAATGTAACCTAAGGTGATATTAAAATGTCAGCACCAATTCATCATTTTCATAAACTGTACATAATACTTCATGCCCCATAAACTTTTGTAAATACCCCAGCAACTTATTATATGCATATTCCACCCGCAATTGAGAAGCCACAAGCCCCAAGAACATAGGCACTACACTTACTGCACCCTGCTCTGGTAAATTAAAATAATACTTTGTAAAGAGAAGAAACTACCCAACCATGTGCACTGCACAAAGAGATTAAATATTGATTCTATCTCTGAGCAGAAAGGATAGCCCACCTCAACCCTAGGACTGAGGTGTACCACATGTCTGTTTGTAGCTACTATTCCATGTACAATCCTCCACTGGAGGTCCCCTGTCCGCTTATCAGTAGGACTTTTGTACAGGATACACCAGAAGCCTTTAGGAGTAAAGTTCATGCCAAACAGCTCTATCCATTGTTTTGAAGAAACCCCGGCCAAAAGATGTGCATTGAACCCCGGCCAAAAGATGTGCATTGAACACTTTTTACTATAATGTAAAAAGCCGTCTTCCCAGCTGAGATCAGCTCGGCCCCGGCCAAAAGATGCGCATTGAACACTTATACACGTATAATGTAAAAAGCCTTCTTCCCAGCTGAGATCAGCTCGGCCCCGGCCAAAAGATGCGCATTGAACACTTATACACGTATAATGTAAAAAGCCTTCTTCCCAGCTGAGATCAGCTCGGCCCCGGCCAAAAGATGTGCATTGAACACTTATACACATATGATGTAAAAAGCCTTCTTCCCAGCTGAGTCAAATTCTTCCAGAACCGGGGTTTTGAAAGTCAACAAACAGCTCTTATCCTCTTGCCATTCCCCTACAGCAGCAGTCACATCAATTGAGGGGAAAATGTAGCAGCGCCTCTCTCTCCATTCATTAATAACAGCTTTATTACTCAAAAAACTTGATATTCTGCTCGCAACTTCCCATGTGCTTCTGCAATGAATTGTTGTAAAAGCCGAGCTGATCTCAGTCCCGTTCTTTCTCTCAAAATTCTGACACTTTGATGCAGGATATGACCCAGCTTTGTGCACCCAGCAGGCAGCAGGCATCAACTTAGACTGACAGAGAATAAAAGTCTAGAAGGTAAAAAAGAGTTGAAAAACAGTGGCTCCTCCCACAGCCAAAATCCTGGAGACATATCAGGTGATCTTGATACAGCAAAGACCTTCCAGGCCTCCAAAAGAGATCTGTAAAAAGGGGTAAGGTCTACCATCTCAGTCTCTTTTAACTGCATAAGAAACAGATGTTTATCAAGACCCATTCCACCTGCTCTCCTTAAAAGTGCTACTGCAGTATCAATCCATGCAAAATTACTATTATATAATAATATTTGTGCAGCTTGCAATCGAAAGGCCATTATGCTGGACTTAATGTCCACCAAGCCCTGCCCCTTCTTGTGTTTGAAGATATAGAACAGCTGATCGGATCCAATGCTGGCCTGACCAAAAACAAGTCACCAGCTTCCTTTGGATGAGGACCTCACCCTTGCAGTAAACCTGCAGGTGGCTACAACAGATTGAACTTGTGCCAGAGTGTAGAGGCCACCAGATTATTAGCAACCAATACTCTCCCTCTGTAGGACAACTGGGGTAGCAACCATTTCTAGCAAGACAATCGGGTACACACACTCTCCCGCCCAATTTAACTTCTGAATTTCATATGATTCAGATAAATATCTAAAATCTTTAACCCCACTCTTCCCCATCTGAGATTTCCTGGCAGATATGGAAGGTCTTCTGAATATTTCTGACCTGCCCAAAAAGCCTCACTTTTAGTCACAGTTAACTTTAGCTGATGATGCTTTTTCATACATACAAAGCGCTACAGACAGGGCCTTAATATCCTGTGCATGATTCACAAAAACTGTAACATCATCAGCATAAGCACTTAAAGTGATCCCTGAACTCTGGAGAAAACCAGGTATAAAAAAACAGCCAAAGTTTTACGTATACTATGAAGTAGAGGTTCAATAACTATGCTATATAATTGTCCAGACAAGGGACAGCCTTTTCTGATGCCCAATGAGACTAAAATTGGCCTGCTCGACCCACCTCCCACCTTAACAATACATGCAGCATCTGCATACAATAATTTCACTGTTTAAAAAAAAACCTTTACCAAAACCAAAAGCTTTAAGTACATTTAAAAGCTATCCATGGTCAACATGTTCACAAGTTTTTTCTTCATCTACAGAGATTATACCAGCTTTCAAGCTAAAAACCTTCCAGATATCCAAATATCTACTACTAAACAAACCTGTCCATTATTGTCCCTTCTATAATACAATATGTTTGTCTTTTATGTACAATTAGATGAAGACACTTTTTCAAAGCATTTTGATAAAATCTTTTAATCAGTGGTCAATAATGCATCACGTCTCCAATTCTTTAAAAGACACAGATCTCCCTTTTTAGGTAGCAAAGATAACACAGTCTGTTGACAAGACATAGGCAAATAGTCATCTCTGCTGCATTCACTGAAGACTTCATAAAGATCCTCCCCTACTTAAAAAAATCAGATGGCAAGCCAGCAATGCCAGGAGACCGTCCTGAGCCAAGCTGTCCAACTACAGCAGTAAGTTGTTGAAAAGATATGTCAGCATCCAGAGCAGTTTTCGGGTCACAGTCTAGTTGGGGCAGGTCTCGAAGGAGCTTTGCAGCACCATCAGCATCCTGATGCTCATCCGATTGTGCCCTACATTGGGTGCATAAACATTAATAAAATAAAATACAGCCCCTTCTATATCAGCTTTCACTCCTATAACATGACCTGGTTCTGCAGCATTTAAGTAACTCTTATCTCTGGAGAAAATAAAATAGCTACCCCCGCACTCAGATTTGTTTTGTGACTAAGTACTTGCTGGCCTTTCCTCCACATTCTCCACTCAACTTCATTAACAGCATCAATATGTGTTTCTTGAAGAAAAATAACATGTAATTACTTTTGCTCGATTATTTCAGAAAAAAGCATGTTTATATCCATCTCTCCCACTGTTGATGTTAAGTGGGCCCACTCTTAAAATGTGCATATCAGAGTTAAATAGGGAGCGAAGACAAAGAGATAATAGCAACATTTATGGAAGAGACACCACGTGAAGCATGGCTGGTCTACTATACAAATGCTTTTAATGTTTTCTTTTTTTCCCCTTTTCTACACTTTCTAATTACAGTTAAATGCTTTCTTAGGCAAAACCATTTTTTCTCACTCAGACAACCAGAGCCTACAGTCTTCTGAGGAACAGTAACTGACCGCACAAACTTTTCAACATCAGGGAAAAAATCCTTATCTAAAAACCATTGCACAGGGACAGAGACTGCGTCTGCATGTGAGACGCCATCCTTCTGCACAAAACTAACTACACTTACAAAATACACACAATACTTGCCAAACCATGCAATAAAGAGAAGAAGTAGAAAAAGAAATAGAAAAAAATAGGTGAACTCACACAGCTAGAGAGAGAAAGAGGTTTTGAGTTGGTTCTCTGTTATTTGATTCTACAGGCTGCACAAACAGCCATGAAATTATCCTGCAACTAACCAGATGTGTGTGTGTGTATTTCTGTAGGAGGTGAAACCAGTTCATGTATGCAGAGTATATCTATCTATCTATCTATCTATATATATATATATATATGTATGTATGTATGTACTGTATCTATGGAAGGAGAGCTTGTTGATAGTTAAATAGATAGATGTATAGAGGGAAAGATATAATGGAGGAATGATAGATGGGTTAATTAGATGGACATTTAAGTGCACAGACAGATGTGATCATTTAAATAGTCCTCCATGCTAACCAGGTGGACATAAGCTTCCATCATCTGTTAGCAACAATAGCCTCGTAACTACAGTTCAAAACTAAAGAAGTAAACTGATTTTATTTCCTTTTCAGCTCTGTTCAGTCAGTAGTGATGCATCCGTACCCATAATGCACTGCTCTCTCCGAAATCACTTCACTGAACATCTGGCAGCATTCTGATCTGAGTCTGAGCTGCGTTTCATCTCTGGAAACTCAGTAAACATTTTCCAGATTTTCTTTATTAACAAACAGATTTTTATTTCACTGTGATCATAAATAAAAAGCTTAAACATTGCAGCAAAGATGAACGACTGGAATCATGTCCTAACACAGATGAGTGTAACGACGCAATCAGCAAACTGAGCATCTCATTTATTTGTGTGTGTGTGTGTTTGTGTGTTTGTGTCTGTATGCAATGGAATCCAGTGGGGAAGGTTAATTAGCTGTGAACTTGATTCATTTCCTGTCTTTTCTTTACTCTAATCGAAATAATGAATGTCACTGAGGATTGCTCAGTTACAAAATTAATAAAGAGAAGCAAATAAAACTGAGAGCAGTAACACAGCATCTCAGGGTTTATAATCATATTCAAAATCTGCTGCTAATATGTAGATTAGGAATACTCCTACACACTTGTGTTACCCAGTGACAGTTGGTTTTGGGTCAGTTAGGGTGGAGCTTAGAATAAATCATCTCAAAACACTTTTACCTGCTCAGGATCAAATGGAGGCCTCACCTTTTCCAAAAAGGTGTGTCAGCCTGCTCAAACAGAGGCTTCACCCTTGAATGCTTCTATTGTCCAAAGGAGGTTCTCCCCTGCACAAGCCATGGCTTTCTTTAAATACTTAAATAAGTATAAGAGAACATATTATATTATATTTATCTAAACTGTACATAATAAGAGAACATATTATGTACAGTTTAGATAAATATATTAGGTTTCTCATCAAAAAGTGATTTCAGCGTTTATACTAAACTTAATTTAAACAAGTTTGTAATTACTAGATTGAATTATGTAGAGTGATCTATTCACGTAGCATTAACGCAAAGCAATTACTTCATGAAATCTCATGAGGATGTTGGCGCTGATGGGAGCTATACCTATAGAATTAAACTAACATGGCTAAAACACATGCAGTAGAATAGCACAGCAGCAATGGGGCTGTTGCAAAACACCAGTGACCTGGGTTCAATCCTCTGCTCAGGTGAGAGTGTGGAGTTTGATTTTATTCAGGTGAAAATACATGATCAAAACCTGTCGGATGTACGAAAACAAATTGTGCTAATGTAAATCAATTCAATCACCTGAAACCGATGTAAGATTTTTTTTTTTTTTAATGTAATCAGGGGCCTATTCTGCCCAAGTGGGGGCCTTGTCTTGTCCATGCAGGGGTCCTCTCCCTCCCCCAGAGGGAACCTCATCCTGCCCAAGCTGAGACTTGCCCAGAGTGAGACCCTTCCCGAGCTGGGGCCTCACTCTGACAAAGTGTAAGCCTCACCATCATTCTGCCCATCATTAGGAATAAAAGACAAGATCACTTATTCTTCGATTTCAAGCACAGCTAGCCTTTTTAGCTGACAGGTCTTTTGTTGAAAATTGTGACTTATCTTATGGGTAAACTGCAAACAATTTTTTAAACAACTCTTTTTTTGCAGCATCAGGAAAATCAACTCTTGGCCAAAAACAAATCTAAAGTTTTACTGTAATTAATAAGTTAGCCTGCTGGTTGGAGCTGTGAATCAAACAAATCAAAACTCACACAATGTGATCCACTTACACAAGCAGTTTAAACTGAAAGATTCAGATCATTGTGGTGAATCATAGCATCAGATGTTGTCCAGTTAAAAGCACATGTGCGTGGATCTTAAGTTAAATTGGATCAGTGAATCCAACACTTGATCATGTGACCTCCCAAGTAGCCTTTCTTTTAATTTCTCCAGCTCAGTGAAACTACCCATAGCACAAACACTGTCATTATCTCACAAACCCCGTGTGTATATGTGTTTAAGTGTTTGAAAATGACAAGTGGATATGTTTGTAATGGTATTAAACAGTAAAATATTGCGGTAGATGGTGTAACTGATTATCAGCACAGGCTTGAACTGAGCACACATTACATGTGGAGTATTTTTAAACTTTGGAAATGCCCCAGGCGAGTCTGCACACTGAGCACTCTGGTCCCTACACAAGTCCAGATGCTAAAAGTGTATTTAAATGATACCGCTATTACCAGCTTCCTCTGCCGCTTCCAGATTTGTGCCTTGGGGTGAATACTATTATATTTATAATTCCCATCAGACCTCACTGTGTGTCTGTGACCATGAGCAGGCTGAAAATAAAGCCTGCACTGACACCTTACCTGTTTACTGTCAGGAATTTAGCCTCATCTGTGGTATTTTATTCAGCACAGTTACTGTAAAGCCTCTCAGTGCCCTGCGATGTTTAATAACATATGCAGCACTTCTGTAATTTTAATACATGTACATTTTACTCTCTCGCATGCATGCAGCTTGTAAAGATGTCGTTCCTTTTTACGAAGCAATGCTTCGATACACTCAGATGCAGCACGGCACTTTTATGGGAGAAAAGATGAAATATGTAAACATGAAACATGTGTAATAGGCTTTAATATAACAGTATAAAGTGTAATCATCTCCAGGGCTGCAGCCAGGAGGAAATGTAAAACAGAAATGGAGTAACTTTTAAACTACATGCAAAAAAGTTCATTGTGTAGAAATGGAAAACAAAGCTGGCCTATACTAATGCTAATGAAAGGAAATATAACACACACACACACATCGATCAAATATGACACAACAAACGCAATATGTGTCAAACACTTGTCGCTTATAATTGATGGATATTAATTCAGGCTCAAGTATGCGGTATCTTATGCCAGAAAATTACACGGAACAAAATAATTTAAAAAAACATTAACCCATAGCTACCCAGAAAGCATCTATAAGGGGGATGTTTGGGAAATTTCTGAGAGATTTCGTACTGACATCACAAAAATCTCTTCAGTGAGATCAGTAGCTTTCAGTCCAGAGATACTTGAGGCAGGTCCATAGCTTGGTACGAGTCCATGTCTTGGGGCAGGTCTGTGGCTTGAGGAGGATCTGAGTCAGTCCACTCTTGCCCCCTTTCCCCATCACCCAAATAAGTTTTCTAAGGCAAGCTTGAGCTTAACTGTGACTCTTGAGTCTTGATATATATAGTTGAACAATGAAAAGTTCCTTGAAGTAGAGACTGTATCCTGGCTATGTTAAATATTTGGACCAAACCATTTTCCATTGCGGTAGGTGTAGTTCACACATTTAAATGTGCAAAGACTAACAACTGACTGTCTTTATTCAGTTAGGGTTGTCAGCCACTTAAGTCCAAAAGTTACGTCAATATTTACATGGGGGAAATTCTTCGTATTCAGAGTCAGGTTACGCAGCTGCTTAAGTGGATGTTCTGAGCTCCACATTTAGATTATTAAAATCACCTGGGTGTAGTTCACGCCTCTGATGATCTGAAGATGCCTTTAACCACAAGCACTCACCTTTAATCCAAAAAAATCAGGGATAGAAAATACAGACTGAAGAAGCAGATCACATTTTAAAAAAAATGTAATAGAGTATAACATACAAGCAAGAGCAAAGAGGCTGCAGTTTTATGTGAGAGCCAATATCATGCAAGAAAATGCACTTAAGTTCAAGGTCAGAATCACCCGTAACTGAGACATCCGTGTTTTAGACAAACCCTGTCCCCATGTGTGTAACTCTCATGTAACTTCTGAATAGCGCTTAAGTATGTAGTTATATCTGAATACTGATGTGTAATTTCAGTATCAAATCCTCACTGCATGCTTAACTCTACTGTGAATATGGAGATGTAGTTGAGTAATAGTAATTGAAGACTATATATATATATATATATATATATATATATATATATATATATATATATATATACACACACATATAAAGGCACACTCTACACTACACAATTACCATACACACTATGTAGTTCACTATTTAGTAGAACGAAACAGGAGAGAATGGAACAGGACAGAAAAGGAACATCCCCCAATTTGCAACCCCAAAACCTCATAATGCCTCCCTTCTGATGGCCCCACCCCTTCTGAAACATAGATCAGGCTATGACCGAACACAAAAAGTGTCCACACATGTCTCTGTACTAATACTCTACATCATCCAGATATTAATAGTGCACTACTGAGTCTCCCAGTGTGACCACACTACTGCACAAAACATGACTAGTGCAGTACATGATTTGAGACAGAACCCATTTTGCTCCATTATTTGTCACTTCTCACTAATATGGTGTGTTCTGATTGGATGAGAGCAGCAGGAACAATGGCACATAACTCACAGAAGAGTGCTGTAAAGGTTCCACAGTTTCTCTTGGTGGACCCAGACATTTGGATGCGGTTGTATGCGGTTGTGTAGCGTTGCTATGGTTACAGTGTACTGAACACATGTTCTCCTGTAATGGTCTAACACACTTGACTGATCTTAATCCAGTTGGTGAGAGATGAAGGACCTCGGCACTGCTGTCATCGAGCCCTTTGATGTTTAATCACTTGCTAATTGGATTCACATTGATTCCACAACATCTGCAGAGCCTCACTGGCTCCCTGGGGTCTGCTGGAGAATGGGTTTAGGGTTGAGTGTTCACTACTAAGCAGTTCTCTTGTCTTAGGATTCATTTTAGGCTTTTACAGAAATACAGCTGAGTAGCACTAAAACAATCCTGATGGAAATGGACATTTCTGTGAATGCTATTTACAGTCTGAAGCACATTTATGTGAATGAACGCTGTGGACATAAATCAAAGGTTTATATTAATGTGCTCATTCTAATACGTTATCACGTCTATAGGAACAGGTCTTTCACAGGGACTTGTACAGCCGATGCACCACTTAAAAAAAAATTATTGATACATTGAAGTCTTCTCCAGGGTAAGGACAAGTTTATTTAACATTTATGGAAGGAGTCTCCAGTGTCATCGCTTTCTAATATTCAGAGGTAAAGCTGGAACTTTAAGCTCACCGACAAGTTCAGGACGGAGGAGTTTATGCTCTGTGGTTTCTTGGTAACATGACAAGCTGTTTTATTTCTTTTATTAACTTCAAAACAGAAAAAAAGTGAGACTAGTGAGAGAACGACTGTTTATAGCTCCTACATTGTAAGTGAGAACAGAAGCGAACCTGTTTCAGCGATGTTCCATAACAAATGTAAATATAAATGGATAAACAGTATGATGTGTAGTTCTTTAATAAATAAAAATCGTAATTGTTGGTAAACTGCTTCAGTATAAGAGGAATAAAACACCTGGGGACATGCTGAAAATAATCAACCTCATGGTGGTAACAGTAACTGTTTCATCACAACTCCTGTTGTTGATTATTTTCCCATGACAGCATGGAACTGTAGCTAAATTCTAATATCTACATTCTGGAACTCGGAAGGTTAGAGCCAGGTTCAATAATCAATGTGATTTACATATAAATTAAAAAAAAAAAAGGTTTTATAATAAATCACATTAAATCAAATGAGTACAAATTTGAAAAAAAAAAAGAAACTATAAATAATGATAAACATAAATTAAATCAAATGACTACAAATCTGAAAAAATATATAAATAATTGTAGAAGAAAATACAAAAAGCTATAAATCTGGTTTAAAGATATCTAGTATATAATAAAACATTTTGTTTTAACTGAGACAGAAGAGAAGAGAGCACGTTAATATGTCAGCTAATTCTCTCTGATTTATATGTTTCCTCATTTCTCTCTCTCAGTTGAACATCTTGTGACCAAATGTTAAAATCAGGAGTTTAAATCTGTTTATACTCTCTCTCTCTCTCTCTCTCTCTCTCTCTCTGTCTCAGAGGCTTCAGTACAGAATTAACCTGATGAATATTAGAGGAGTGTAATTATTAGATAATGCACAAACAGGTACAGTAAATTTAAAGTGTAATTAAGATGTTTAATTGAGATTCATGTGTTCATGGTTGAGATGTTATTTCCTGTAAGCACGTTAATTAGTCGATTAAATTAAATACACACTTGAATAGAATTTTCTTCTTGGTGATTACTCATTATAGACGTCAGACTGATGAACTGTCATCACTAATGTCTTCTAATTAGAAAAAGTAATGAAGCCATGCTCTGGATAATTATTTTGTCCTGTTATATAGTCTCACGTACAAATGGCTGAAATTCTAAAATAAACCTGAAATATTCTGAAGGTCAGAGTTAAATACAGTGAACGATTACGCTCTATTCCACTACAATATTCTCTCCTGGTGTTATGTTCACATTAGCACTGTGCACTTTCCAGAAAACCAGAAATTAATTAATAAAACAGTGATAGAGTTATGCCTTGACCACCCCAAAGTTGATTATTTTCTTATAACAGCACGTCCCCATGTGTTTTATTCCTCTTATACCACACCAATTTGCCAAAATTTACAATTTTTATTTATTAAATTACATCATACATTTTATCCATTTATAGTTGAATGTAATGTGGAACATCCATGAAACAAGTTAGTTCCTGTTCTCACTTAGATTATAGCAGCAGTCGTTCCCTCACCAGCCTCCCTTTTTTCTCTCTCTTGAAATTAATAAGACAAAATATACAGCTTTTCATGTTACTGAGAAACTGTAAAGTGTAAACTCCTCTGTCCTGAAGATGTCAGAAACTTAAAGTTACAGCTTTATCTCTGACTTTTACAAAGCACTTACACTGAAGACTCCTTCCAGAAATGTTAAATAAACCTCTCCTTACAGAAAACTTCACCATATCAACGATTTTTAAACTTGTTTTTGTGGAACCAAGTACAAGTGCCTGTAAATGAGCTGTTACTATAGAAACAATATAAACCTTTGATTTGCAGCTGCTCTACTGTCAGAGCTGCTGTTACAGAAAATTAACCAACACCTTTTGACCAATCACAAACCAGAATTCAACAAGTATAAGATATTTAGCTATGTACCACGTTTATCACATTATAATGGTAGTTAGATGATTTAATAGTAAGCTAACACACACACACTGAGACATATGACTAATCAATTAACTCATTATGATACCAGGACTGAAAATAAAATCAGGATATGAAAGCCAGGTCACATTCCTCCAGTGAGATGTGATGAGGTTGAGGCGAGTGTTTGACATGTTTTAGTTCTTTTTCCTCTTTACTGGCAATTATACACACTTTAAATCTGAAAGGCACAACTGAGTTTGTTTAGAGCTGCCAATCAACACAGGGTCAAAGCTCTGTGTGTGTGTGTGTGTGTACAATGTGCTACATTAGCGTGTATGTGTGTGTGTGTGTGTGTGTGTGTACGTGCGTGTGTGTGTTTGTGTAAAGGTGTAGGAATGGCACAGAGATTGAGTTTCCTTGTGATAACACACATGGCTTAATTGTGTCCACCTGAGCTTTAATCTTCCAGAGTATTGCTTCTCAGTAAAACACACACACACACACACACACACACACATTGAGATATAAAATAAATAGGAAGGAGGTGGAGAATGAAATTTGAAGGTTTGAGTGCTGTTCAAAGAAACATTAAAATAAAGAGACAGAGACTTTTCTTTTTTTGCATTTTGGCACAAAACCTGTAGATGGAAAACATCTGATATTTCACCTTAGTGTTTTTTCTTTATGCCTCTAATAGCAGTTTAATGCCATATCTTCCAGAGTTAATGTGTAGAGACGAATAATTGTTATAGTAATCTGTGGCCCTGCAGTCCAGCGTACAGTCTAATAACGTTAAATCAGATGATCCGTGACTCAGATAATTGCTGTAAGATTTTCATAAAAATTGAATGTACTGTGTTTTGTGCATAATACTTTGTGTCCAGATTCATATTTCATATTAGCAAAGAAATAATACTCTAGTGTAATGCATTTATTCTTTTCAGTGAAAGTCCTGAATGTAGATGAGCTTTTATCTGAATAAGTGTTGGCTGAGTAATGCAGATTACAGGCTTACATTGAGTGTAGGATTATAACAGCAGTAAATATTCACTTTAACACACACACACACACACACACACACAGGCACCTTTAATGACATCCTGTTTTTTTCCCGTTGTGTTTCTGCATTTTGTCGGAGTAAACAGCCAGCAACCTCCAGAACTCCAGAACACTCTAATACAGAATAGACACCGCCTGGAAATCATCACTGAAAGACAGACAGAGAGAGGGACAGACAGAGAGAGACAGGCACACACATACAAACAGACAAGAGAACAAAAGAGAGAGAGAGAGAGAGAGAGAAAGAGCAAGAGGGAGAAAATTTCTCTCAGAGGATAATGAGAGTTATATCAGGTAAACAATTGTGTTGATTTTCACCTTTTTAATGTGAAGCATTAGAGAATTTCTCACAAAACCCAAACACACACACACACACACACACACAAATTGTACACAGTTCATTCTGCTTTACTCTCAGTCCACACATATGCAGATGTTTTTGAAGATTTAGTTTTTAATCCTCCAATTAAAAAAAAGAAATGCCGTTCACATGAATTGTGAGATTTTTTTAAAAAAATGCTGTTCCCATTTTCAAAATATCTCTGCATGAAAACAAAAAAACAATCTGAAAAAGTCTCATGATCAAATCAGTGCAGGGGTAATATGTCACTTTGAGGCCAATTGCCTCAAAAAATAACACTAAGTGCTGCGTACTGAGTGTTAGAGAAGGCGAAATGACATGGGCAAAAGTTCTAAAATGAAAAATAATACCGTGAGTCGTAGTATGGAGTCCCAGCACATTCATAACACACAAAACACACACAACAAGCATGCACAGGTTCACACTGAAATGTCAGCATTTTCAAAAACAAGTTTTATGTTCACACAAATTGAGTGAAAATGTTAAAATCTCTCAACCATAGGGGTTGTTTTCAAAAAGCTTCATTTAGTGTTCATGTGAACAGGAGGACAAAACACAGAAAAATAAACACGCTTTAAAATATATCAATATATATTCATGTGTGGGCGTGGCTTCAGTTCTAACATGCGTTTTAACATGCGGTAAAGAGATGTAAGTATTTGTATTTATATATTTAAGAATTATTTAGTGTCCATACATTACGTTTTGAAAAGATTTGATAAATCTGCAAACCACTCAGTATCTTTGATCCTTGTTTTTTGTCACTGTGTTATTATTTTAATAAAAACATACTGAATTATTATTATTATTATTATTATTATTAATCATAACACTCGATCAGCCACAGCTTTGGTGATAAACTATATATTTTTCAAAATCATTTTGTACATTCTACGTATTTATCATTTTTGTGTAAAGTGTTGTGTGCAGATGCAGTGCACTCTTTAAAAATGTTTTGAGAGTTTAATATAAAAATAAAGAAAAAGAAAGTGTTTTCAAATGCGGTCAGCCAGATTTTCTTGACACTTTTTTAAAAAATAAATTAAACACAGGTTCCATCTACAGCACTTAAACTCCCACAAGTGTATGGAGACTCAGCTGAAATATTTACTTATGATCTTCTAGAGCAGATAAAATCATATCATGGACATCTTAAAATAAAGTTTAGCATTTCATTTCAACCAGCACTCTGACAGCGTGCTATTAAAAACATGGTAAGATAAACTGAGGTTTGCTGAGTGGTTAAAGCTTCAGCAGTGTTGTGTACCAGTACACCAGAACATTAAATCTTTATGTTTTATAGAAATAGAACTGTAATATTGAATTTAAACCTTCTGGTAATGTCACTTTTGATCAATAAAAACAATTCTGATGGAAATAGAGTTGTCAGGAAGTAAAGAAGTAAACAGTAAAAGCACACTGTGTATTAGCGATGGGCGGTGTGTAGGTTTTAGCTACAATACTTTTACCAATCACTTGTGTAACATCCCTTGTTGAAACAGAAATGTTTCCACATGGCCGACATTTACACTGTTGATCTGCTGCTCAAACGGATTGAACATGAACATCTCAGAAGAACAAACAGCGTTTTTAATCAGTTTCTAATTATTATTACAATTAACATTATTTATAGTGCTTTGACACTGCATTGTAGGTGTAGTGTAGGTATAATCTTGAGTGCTGTATTTCAGTGAACATTTTTTGCCTCTTTGTCTTTATCAAATCTATTTAATAGATGTTAGCTATATACTATACCAAAAGTTAGCTAAGTGGAACACACAATGAACACATCGATTTTATCTCACATTAATGAACTCAAAACATTCTCCATTTACTGTGACAGAAAGCGAAGATGCCTACACCTCTCTCTCAAGCATGAAAATCCAGTCAAGAGATTACTAATGTGAGCTAGGATAAGGGGGCGGAGCTTCCAAGGGGGCCAGTTAATAACGGAGAGGACAGAACACCTACACAACTGTCAATAATTCCAGATTCACATGTCAATTGACTCATCTGAGATTTGTTTGGGAGGGAGAAAGAAGACTCTTTTGCTGTATTATTGAGTAATAACTCATAGCAGCCTACAGCAATTTAAGGAGCTACTACACAAGATGTGTAAAGGTCAGCAGATATGTGTTTGTAGCTGCACGTCCACGTGTTCTCTTCATTTCTGCTGTTCTGATAAAATATTACGCTAGTTAGCTAAGAGCAGAGAGCTGAAGGATGGTGATGAATCGAGCTGTATTATGGGTAAATCATGCTGTGATCACTGCAGACTGGACTTCAGCATGTGTGTGTGTGTGTGTGTGTAAGCAAATCTCGGAGTCTCCTCTGTTGTTACAGCTGAGATGGAGTGTTTTCCTGGAATTCGAAGTTTAAAACCGAATTGTGACTTCTCGTGAGATTTTATGAAGCACAGTCTTTTGTGAATCTCATCTGCACTCCATTACTACAGCAGTGCAACACATTTATAAAACACAACGTTGTCGACTGTGCATTTTTTTTTAGAGCTGTGTAATGCGCATTTTTACCTAAACTGCAGTCTGATAAGGCCACAGATAAAATTCCTTGTAGTTTTAGCTTCCTAACGTCTCCATCGCTGCTGAATTCCAGAGTCGATTTAAAGAACACAGCTCTGGATTTTGTTATTTGACTGTAAACAGCCGTTTCATGGAAAACGAGGAGGAGGAGGAGGGAAGGTTTGGCTCATGGGTAAAACTCCTCAACTGCACTGTAAGTTTCTGACAGTGAAATTATTCAGTAATTAGAAGAAAGCCAGGTGCCGGGCGTGCCTTTGATAATGTCTACATTCGGTCTGGATCTCTTTTTGAAAGGACCGTGACCGTATCGACCTATGTGTAACGTCTCTTGGCTGCGTCGCAGGTAATTAAAGCGAAAACAAAGTTTCGCTCCAGTGTGCGTGTGCAACACACATCTGGAAACGTCAACACTGCGAGTGAGAGGGAAGGAAAAAAATGGAGGATGCTTAAGATTAGGAAAGAGGAAAATTAGTCTCCAAGTGAAAAGCATGATAAAAAACATGCCTCACACTGAAGATGTGTATCTGAAGAAGAAGCCAAAACCTTGAATCTTTTTTTTTTTTTTTTTTTAAATTGTCTGAAAACTCCATGGCCTCCGATTCATCACAGCTCACTGACTTTACTGAAGCAATTACAGGAAAAAACTGTGAAATGAACCCATACAGAAGGAATACACACTTCCTAAAAACTTTCATGCTAGTGTTTAAAATAACACTTCTTATTACAATTCAGCTGGCAGGAAAACTTAAAAGAATATATTTTATTTTTAGCAACTATCTACAAAGTAAAATAAATTATATTCTGCTAATCTGCTAATATTCCTTAAGGAGATCCACAGAGTTCTGCTCTTGGCCCATTTCTCTTTATAATTGACTTGCTTCCTCCTGGTCACTGAATGCTATCAATTAATCAAATTCAGATCTGTGTTAACGTCATTCTTCATTCACATTACAATCTCCTGATGTTTTGCTCAGATCAGATGTCTGTATTTATGGTTCACATTCGTGACAGTAAGTGACCTATATCTGTGTTTAATGTAAACACACCTGTACCCTGAAACGTTTCACATGAGCACATTGATTTTTAGGGCAGCTGTTTCACTACATACTGTTTCAGTTCCTTCCCGTTTTCGTGAATCGATTCCCCAAATATCAATAAATCACCAATCCTCTTACTGAAAAGAGTCACTGATGTCGCTGTTGCTGTCCTCTGTTGTTGTCTTTCCACGCTGCTGACACTGGATGACGATGGTGATGATAATGATAATGATGATGATGATGATGATGATAACAGTATGTGTGCATGCACATGATTTCTGAACTGACTGTTCTCATTCAAGCTGCATGGCCACTTATCAGACATGTATCTGATCTAGACTCACATATGAAAATAGCTCAGGTTTGATTTGAAAGGTTTGTATTTTCGTGTCCACACAGTCCTAAAAACAAATCAGATCTGTCATGTTATGGCAGAAAATCAGATTTGTGTCACTTCATCCAGGTAATATGAAGTAAGCTGACACCACTTTCTGCAAATATGTAATTTCTGGAAGACTCATGTCTTGCAGTAATTGATATTAATTAAAGTTTTAAGGAGCAGTGAAGAAAACACTATTATTATCTCTGAGCTCAACTCCAGCTTGGGCAGGTCTTATAACAGCTGATGTCCTAATGAGAACACTAACTGGACCTGATTTCTAGCATTTGGAACGGAGCCCATAACAGTGGGATAATAAGAACATTATTAACATGGTGCAGAACAGCTGTGTGATCACAGACAGAACATTCTGAAGTGTTTGTCAGAGTCAGATCCGTCTAATTGTCTGAATGATGTAAGTGTGCTGACTGTGTGATTTAATTCACTTCTCCTTAACTATAGGCCAAATACACACACACACACTGACACAGCACGATTCAACTAGATTCATCAGTAGACACTGATTCATTTTTTGGCACAGAATTATTTTCTGTTATTGGAATTAAAGATATATCAACGCTATCACCATATCAATGCTTACACACATTTTTTAACTTGTTTATGTGACATGTCTCCCTGTGAATGAGTTGTTACTATAGATACAGAACTGCTGTTATGAAAATTAATCAACACCTGATGACCAATCAGAATCCAGAATTCAACAGCATTCAGTGAAACACTATGACAGCCCAGAAAGGTTCTTAATTAGGCCAAGAAATTGATGTTGAATTAATTAGCAAATCTTAGAGCATGTTAACGCTAATATCACGTCCACACTCCTGAACATGTAGGGAAAGCACTGATGTAAGGCAGTTTTAATACGCCTTTAACCACAGAGAAAATTAATAGTTAGCGTTATGTTATCTGAGACGAACCAGATCAATCTTCAAACAGCAAAGATGAACAGTAGTGTGTTTTATCAGTGACTGTTAGCATGTTAGTATGTTATCATGGTTTGTGTGCATTTTATTTATTTATTTTTATCGAGTTTTGTCTTATCACAGGGAACAAAAGCTCAGTGTGGCTCAGAGCTTCACAGCCAGTGGGTCAGAGCCAAAGCCTGCTGGGATAATTGGCAGTGTGAGATTAGCAAACCACACAAACACACACACACACACACACACAGAGAGGAGGGATTAATGTGTAACACTCGGCTGCTTTGCTAAATTCCTTCTACAGACTCAGCAGGAATCAGTGAGCTGTTAAAGTGGCTCTGCACTAATTGTACATTTGATATATTTATTTTATTTATTTATTTTTGTAGTGTGTGATAATGTGACCTCTCTGTACAGCACTTTATTCCCCCCCTCCAGTGTGTTAATTATGAAAGACGCTAATTCCTCTAGGTTTGCAGAAACTACAATCTTTTCAAGAGCTAATTATTAGCCTAATGCTGGACTCCAAACATCTCAAACAGGAAAATATCCTCTTCATAGCACGAGGAGTCCAGACACTAAAGATACATCAGTGTAAACTCAGAGCTTTCTTTATTTTCAAGGCTTGGTTCAGAGCACAGCACAGTCATACAACATTAAACATGAGTAATCCATAATCATTAGATGAGAAATCAAGCGAGGGTCAAAACCAGGAAGACGTACGAGTATTACAATGAAGCAACAGACTTAAAATGCATGATTACAGCTGACGAGACGTCACATAGAAACACAGAAACAGCAGGGTATACAATGACAAATGAGTTAAGTGCTAAACACAGAACAGGTACACACACTTGGGAAATAAAGCAATGATAAGACAGGGTTGGACACAGCACTAGAGCAGAAACATAAACACATGACATTGAAAACATAAGCACATGAGCCCAAAATGCCATGCACTATGCTGACAGATGACTTGGTGGAGATGCAGAGAAGCAGTCTGTCTGTGGGCGGAGTCTCATGGGAGAAGCGGGGAAGCAGTGTGATTGCATAGGGGCTTTCCATCATAGTGGAAATGCACTCTGATGAAACATTGTGAAATTGATCAAGTCAAACCAAATTGCTGTTTTGTTGAATTAAGAACACTGTTGCTAGGCAACTGGCTAATATAGCTGCCGAATAACCTAGCTAATGACTGAGACTAACGAGTGGGTAGCTAGCATATAGCTGTTCATGTGGAATTTTCTCATGAAATAACTGACTCAGTATAAACGTAGCATTATTAGAATCTCGCACTCATAATACTCACACACCTTTTCCTCTTTTATTTTCTTTCATCACTTATTAGTGTATTTGTGTATTGTGCTCTCTCTTTAAAGCCGTCACACTCCCGTGTTAATGAGGGAGTGGACATGTGTGTCAAACGATTTTGCTCAGTAATCATCAGAAGTCCATTGCTTTCAAACATGTTCACATTTTTTAATCTGCTGTGAACTCGTCCTTGGAGAAAGTCAGACAATGTTCACGCACTGCTGGTGCTAACAGGTGCTAAACGGTTGCGTCATGGCCTCTTGTTCCACATGCATGTTGTAGACCACACAAGCAGAGTACACGTGTTCCTCTACTGTAGCACACATGCTGATCAGTTAAAACTCATCACATTATACCATGATACCATTTCACTGATATCTGACTGAGAAATAAATCATTTCTGTTTTTCATTTTAACTTTAGTGAATCAGATAAATATTATCACCTGACTGCTCATAAAGAGGTTTTATACATATTCAATTAGGAAATAAAATCCTGTTTTGTGTGGAGCTGTATATGTGGACCTTCCCATGCACAATAGAATCACTGTACTGAATCATATAAACAATTAGAAATGAAACTCCACCCTGCTAGTGCACTGATTTGGGAGTTTTATAGTGACGCCTAACAGTAAAGTGGACGTGAGTCATGAGCTGTGTCTCGCATCGATAAGAGTGAAATTTGCAGGTTAAAGTCACAAGCAAAATTAAGAAAGACAAAAAATCTACAAAAATTGACTGATTCAAATGATTCTATTATTCTCTTGATTGGTCTGATTCGACTCGATTCTTTTTATTCTCCTGATTTAACTGATTCTTCTGATTCTCCTGATTACACTGATTCTTCAGATTTGATTGATTCAACAGATTCTCCTGATTCTTATTATCCTCCTGATAATAAGGTTATCATTATCATTAAGATTAAGATTATCATAATCATTATTTAGGATAGGAAATAGGAAATTTATTTATTTATTTATGTCTTATTCTCTTTTTTGGTCTGATTCTCCTGAATCTTCTTATTCTCCTGATTCGGCCAGTTTTCCTCATTCTTCTCACTTTCCTGATTAGACTGATTCTTCTGATTCTCCTGATTCTATTGATTCGACTGATTCTCCTGATTATTATGGTTTGACAAGATTCAACAGATTTCAACAGATTCTCTTTATTCTCCTGATTGAACTAATCCTTCTGGTTCTCCTGATTCGACTGATTTTCCTATTTTGACTGTTTCTTCTGATTCAGCTTCGACTAATTCTCCTATATCTCCTGATTGAGTTGATTCTTCTAATTTGATTGATTCTCCTGAACAGTGGGAGAGGTTCTGATCTGCACTGATCTAGGTGAGTGCTCTACATAGTAAATATTTTTTAGTATGAGATCAGCGTATGTGATTTGGGACACAGATCTATTCTGACACTACAGCAGAAGAAACGTCTTTTTTGAATTTATTGGAATCTAATAAACCTGAGAGACAGCTCAGTAAAATGAAGCTGAACTCACTCTGTCCCTCTTTGGTGTTTTAAACCGTTCCGGACGTCGGCGTTTCTCCTGCGGTCTGGAGGCTTTATTGGAGTTTTATGGGCCGCTGTGTTTTCCTACAGTCCTGTTACTGATACGGGTGAAATAAAGGCTTGTAGGGGTAAAAGTCAGCTGCAGTTTTACAGCTCCTCTACTGAAATAAAAAAAAATACTAATAAAGAAATCACAGAAAATGAGAGAGGACGTAGATTTAAACATGATGAGTGTATTTATGATGATAAAAACATACATACAGAAACTATTTCACATCTATCACCATATATTGTATCATCACACACCTATCCTGATCAACATCATCATCCTACTGTAAAATCATTATACACATACTGAGAAAGAAAGAAATAAAGAAAGAAAGACAGAAAGAAAAAGAAAGAAAAAGAGTGCCTTTTTATTGTTCTTAATTTATGCACATTGTTTATACTGTATTTTTGGTTATTTTAATCTATTACTATTTTTATTTTATTTCTCCTATTTTTACACCACCCTTCCTTTGCACTTTCTTTGGCAATACAAATGTATAATTATTTGTCATGCCAATAAATCACATGAAAACTGAACCTGAAACTGTGTATGTGAGAGAGAGAGAGAGAGAGAGAGAGAGAGAGAAAGAGAGAGAGATGGACTTCATATGTGGTCTGTGTTGGTTTAATGGCTGAGTTGTGTAACAGAGTCATTTGTAGCTGGAATAAAAGTGTTATAAAGAAACCAGGGCTCTGCTTTTACTCGTCTTTATGTCACACAGTTTGTGTGTGTGTGTGTGTGTGTGTGCGTACATGTGCCTGTGTGTATTTAATGATGTTTCAGGGTTATTTTACTGAGTTCCCACTTGCCTCAGCAGCTAATGAGACAGATGAGGAAAGTGCTAAGTATTTTGAGGTTTATGCTCGTGTGTGTGTGTGTACGCGTGTGTGTTTTGGCTCATATAGAAAATGCAGCACCTCCTGAGCTGAGAGGTTTAAACATGTGAAAGTTATTTTAAAACTTTACAAAGGAAAAATTGATGCTAATGTTTTATAGAGGCTGTTATATGTAATATAATATATAATGGGTTATACACTGTATATAATGTAATACACTGATATGAATAAATGTTCATTTTTTAATGAAAATCTATATACATATGGTGTGTAATACACACAGGTTACAGAGAAGTTTTAGGAAGCGTTATGAAGCCTGAAGTCTGTTTATCAAGTGTGTACTTCTGTGTTTAACAGATTCATCTTCTCAGTATGAAGCACTAAATGAAAAAAAAAAAGAAACAAATAACTTAGTGATACATTAATAAGTATTTTTTTCTCTTTGATTCAAATAGTAAAATCAATACATACAAAAATTTGAAAAAATACTAGAAGGAAAAATTTGTTAATAAACACAAAAGTATATCCATTAATATATTATTATTATTTTTTTTTATTATAAACAAACAAACAAACAAACAAATAAATAAATAAGCAAGACATTAGTCAGTAAAATAGATACATTATATAAATATAAAAATATATGCATATCTTCATTTATAATATAAAATAGTGGCATATATGCATTAAAAATAAATACCTTAATATAGCCAAAAGAAATTACACATATGTGATTTTGTGAAATTTATTTAAAAACAAACAAACAAAAAACTTTCCCTACTTTCCCTAACCCTGCAAATGTCACTAGTTTCCCTTTTTTTTTTTCCTACAGTGTAACATTTGAATCATTTGTGAAATCGTTTGAAATCATCTGAAACACGACCAATATGTAAGCTCATCATTTCATTTATTTCATCATACACACATTTAAATATTTTATTTAGCTGAGTGTGCTAACAAGCTAAATGCAATGGCATCATTAAGAGAGAAAGATGGGAGTGATGAAACTGAGATTTAGAAACAGAGTGAAGTTTAAATCGGCACTAAGAGTCCACTCTAAACAGAATCACACTCTGCTAAAGTTTAATACAGTTTATTATACCACAGCGCTGTTGAACTCTGGATTCTGATTGGTCAGAAGGTGTTGACAGGCACACAGTGAAAGGTGTTGATTAGTTTTCTATAACAGCAGCTCTGACAGTAGTGCAATTACAAATCACAGGTTTACATTAATGTGTTCATTCTAATCTGTTATCATTACAGCCTATGTCCTGGGTATTTATTGCCCTGTGTATTTATTATTCTGTGTATTTATTCTTCTGTTCTGTGTATATACTGTCCTGCACTCGTCTCACACTGTTGTGTATTTGCACTTTATGTAGTCTTGCGTACTGGGATGTGTTGCACCATGGTCCTGGAGAAACGACATTTCATTCCAATGTACACAAGCTATATAGAGGAATGATAATAAAAACCCACTTGACTTGACTTGACACTTGTTTCTATAGTAACAGCTCATTCACAGGGACTTCGCAGTCGAAACAGTCAGAACAGGAACTAACTTGTTTCACGGATGTTCCACGACATTAAATGTAACTAGCAACTGATAAAAAGTAAGACATGATGTTGTTTAATAAACAAAATATCATATACATTAATATCATAATATAGTACAAGAAAAATAAAACAATCAGGAACATGTTCTTATAGGAAAATAATAAACTTAGGCGTAGTAACAGTATCTCAGTAAGTAACAGTAAACAGTAAGTGTGTGTGAGTGTGTGCTCTTGTGTGTGTGTGTGTGTGTGTGTGTGTGCGTGTGTGTGTGTGTGTGTGTGTGTGTGTGTGTGTGTGTGTGTGAGAGAGAGAGAGAGAGAGAGAGACATGGAGAGATCAGCATAAAGCTGAAACACTGGATCACATTCCACTCCAGATGTGTGTGTATGTGTGTGTGTGTGTGTGTGTGTGTGTGTGTGTGTGTGTGTGTGGGTCAGGCTCTGTTCAGGAATGTCACACTCACTGGCACTTGACGCCACTGAGCTGTCAGTATGACGAATGGCAGTGAAGCAGAAACTCACACACACACACTACACACACACACACACACATACACACACATACACACAGCACACACGCAAATGAGCTCTTTATCAACGATTTGTTTTAAACCACGTATCGTATATAACACATAAATCAGGTTTGAGTGTTTGAGTGTGATGTTTACAGCTGATACATACTGAGCATGAGTATTAATACACTGTTGTGTGTAAGCACACACTCACACACACCTTAATCAACATGTCTGCCTTTTTTAATTTACACTAACTTCCTTTAATGTGTCCATCAATAAAACGTACTCTCACTCATTACTCACACACTGTGCACCCTCACTCATTACTTACACATTGCTCCATGAACTGCATCCCAAATAACATCCTACTGTAATAAATAGTGTGTCAAAATAGTACACTGTAGTACATCCACAGCAACTTTTCTTAGCAGCACTGTTTCTTAGCAGCTACAGAAAGTCTTTTGTCCTATGGCTGTGACAGAAATCACAAAATGCAATAAATAGTACATCAAATGTACTATTTACATATAAACAAGTAAATGGTACTCTAGAGCAGCACTATTTAGGACAGTAGTGTTTGGTTTGTGACACAGCCCATCACTATTGCGATAGAGGATAAAGAGTGTGTGTTCCTGTCTGTCCATGGGCCAGCACACCCCAATGTACTAAAATAGTGAGTTAACACTACATCAGCAATTTTCAAATATGATTTGGGACAGAGCCAAATGAATTTTACACACTGTTTCACTTAGTAGTGTATTGTGTGGTTTGAAACACAATTTATTGTAGCTTCTATACACATAGATTGTTTATGATAGTGAGCACACTTCTTACACACTATTTATGTACAGGAGTGGTTTTAGATACAGCCCACGACTATATGAGGCGGATAAACTGAAGTGAATAAATAATGACGTAGTGAGTGTATGTTGACGGCTGTGTGTGATTGGCCAGCGCTCTTAGATGACATCATCATACAGAATCATCAGCAGAACAGTAGCTGATGGAAAGACATTTGGTTTTGTTAATCACATAGCGTTATGAATGGAGAAGAAAAAGGGAGTGGAAGTGAGTGAGAGAGGTGTAGTGTTACGACTAAAGATGGAAGCGGATTAGTTTCGCGTCCTGACAGCTGATAATTTACGACGTTTTATGGCTGTGAGTCGCGGTTAAGTCCCTATCAATAAATCAAATCCGTCTCTGGGGACGGGAGATTGAGTGGCCTTGAGAAATCAATTTGATCCACTTAAAGTGTGACAGAAAATCCTGAGAGCTCAGAATTATTAAACCGATGGTCTCTTCACGCGAGAATGCTTTTAAACAGCGTAGAGTCGAGTCTGAACATCTGAGTGCATCAATAAAAACTTTATTTTCTTTATTCCCTCATTTATCAAACAGTAATGCATCTTTTTGCTCAGCTGATGTTTATGAAAGTCTGACCATTCCCTTTTTTATTTCTGTATTCACTCACATCAGAACAAAATGAACCTGGTTTACAGTACGCGAAAAATTATTTATATAATAATTTCCTTTTTAAAATGTATTAAAATACACAAATGATTCCTTTGATTACTAAATATATCCTAATGTGCAAATATATAGTTTATGCAACAGTTCATCATGGAATAATGTAAAAAGAACATTAATTATAGGTATAGCAAGTGTGTATTTTGCTTAATTTTCTTGATAAAATGTCACTTATACAGTACTAGAGTGTGCAAAAGTCTTAGGCACCCTATTTCTTTTAGTACAAACTTTGTTATAGATTTTTATTTTATGACTTCTACATTATTGATTAGATTTCCAAACATTAGTTTTCCAGCACAAAATTAAATGTTACAGAAAAATGTTTGTATGTCAGTAAAGAAAGCAGCATATTACATAAAAGACACTTTTCAGACAAAAAAACATAATGAAGGCTGCTGGGTTTTGCTGCCAAAAGAAGAAGCAAGTGTGACAGTCAAAGTCTCCAGAAGAACTGTGGCTGCTTCTGCAAGATGCTCAGTAACACTTACAGCTCATTTCCTTATAAAACTGCACACACTGTACCTGAGACTACTATTATTTTTTAAAGCAAAGGATCATCACACCAAATATTGACTTTGTTTCATTTATTACTGTTTACTGCTCTTTATAGTATTTTTTTATGTAGAAACATTTAATTTCATTATTTTTGAAGGCATCTTTGCTCTACAGCATTTCTTTGCATGTGCCTAAGACTTTTGGACAGTACTGTATGTCAGAAGTAATAAAGATATTTTATTTTAATAGTATATCTATAATAATATTTCTTATGTTTAACTATTTACAGCATTTAACAAAAATTTCAGAATTAGTATATCGTCAGTAATGTTAAAAAAGTTTAATCAACTAGTGTAAACAAATAAACCATATGTGTTAACTAAAGTATTCTATCCAGCAGTAAAAGTAAAGATGTCTTAATTAATATATTTGCTGTGTTTAAATGGTAAATTAATGTTTGGTTAAATGATGGGTGCCAATATTTACACTCACGTAATTATTAATATTAGTGTTAATTTATATTAACATTAATAACATGTTGTAATTTATTTTGTGCTTATTAAACATTAGGTGAGGTGAAACACTATGGGTAGAAAGAACAATTTGAATCACATAATTGTTTTCATATTTGTGATTAATTTGCATCTATAACGTTTTCTCTTAAACTCTGCTCATAAAAATATCAAAACTCAACAGAGAAGTGTATATTTCTCTGATTTCTCCTGACCAGCACATTATCTGAGACCTAACACCTTCAATGAATGTTTTAAGCTCCGCCCACTTCACAATCACATCATACATACAGTATATCTCTAAATAGTGTGTTTTCTGATATACTCATGTCCATTTATGTGTCATTACAATACACACGTTTATCTTCATAAACCTTGTAAACTACACTAGCTCGAGTGAAACGCATTAAACCACAAATACAAATACAAATTTGTAATATACAAAATACGCATTTTAAAAATTCTTAAAATCTGTTTTTCTTTATTCAGAACCGACATCTCAGGTTCTAAACAAGCTGCAGTTTGACATTCTGTTCATTCATATTTCTAATTAGAATCTTATTACAGAGGAATTTCCCAAATCGCTGACTACTTTTGGATTTCAGGTTTTAAACAGTGTATGGTATTTTCTTGAATAAAACAATAAATTGTGATTTTTGAACAAACTGTTGGAAAAAAAAAACTTTCTCATGAGAATCAGTGTGTAATACCTATTTTAATTCTAACAACATCCAAAATTTTATTCAGTATGAAAATGTATACATATTAAATTAGACAGAGCCTCATTTGCAAAAAATAAATGTAATTTTTAAATAAGTTCCAATACAAAAATATGCATAAGAATATCGGCAGTTAGTTCCTCAAATATTAATTGTGTTTTAAAAATGATCTGATTTCTCTGTAGTGTCTGTAGACTTTTTGTATTATTTGAACAAACGTCAGTTACTTTTGTTACAGTTCTGATGTTTATGGTGCAGTAGGGTAACTAACGCAGGAACACAGTTCCGGACATTTGAATGTAACCTGAGTACGCACTGTGTTTATCAAACTTTTGTTATTTTTGAAAGAAATTGTTATTTATCAATAAAAAGTCTTGTTTTTTCTTATTATTCTTTTATAATGTCAAAACTACTTAGGATATTAGAGCCCATGAATCATTCTGGCATCTAAAATGTCATTATATACCTTTATGATATAATTAAATATGGAGAGAGTTAAAATGTGAAGTTTTACTGATAATTCAAACATATAACAAAATGTATGTGGGTGTAGAGTTTAACAGATTTGGGTATAGCCATATAAAAGTAAAGTATATATAATTAATGTAAATGTCTTTAAAACATATTGTTGAATTATGAAAGTTATTAGAAGAAAATATTTCCAAATCTGAAAGTGACCATTTGAAAAACAATTTCTCACCCGTGACGGCTGGCCTTAATGAAGAAAATGTTATTTAAATCCGAGAGATCTAGCATCTGTCAGTGTGAGAAAACATCATATGAAACTGAAATCTTTTGGAGAAATCTGATTGGATAAAAAGTGGATTAGTGTGTGATAGCTGATGAATTAAGCACAGCTCTGAGTCGCTCTCTCTGGCTGTAGGAATGTGTAACGTGAGCAATTTGTCTCTTTCTCCATTCCAGACTTCCTGTCCCGTTTGTTTTCACTGAGACACACATATGCACCAGGCATGCCCCACACACAGACACACAGACACACACACACACACACACAGACACACACACACACACAGACACACACAGACACACACAGACACACACACAGGATCCTTTTTCCTTCGGTGAATTTGCTGAGAGTCACATAAATACATCAGCACACAGTCTTTGTGTCAGTGTGAGAATGACAGCAACAGCGGAAAGCTGGAAAAGATCCTAACAAGACAGTTATAGTCTCACTCTCACTGTTCCTGTCTCACTCTCTTTCTCTCTCTGTCTCTAAAGGTGTCAACAACTCGTCACTTTGTGAGTAAGTGAGTCCGAGTGTTTTCGAGCAGCACAGTCTCGAGTGTAACGTACCAAACCCCAAGTCTGTGTTGATTAATTTTCTATAACAGCAGCTCTGACAGTAGTACAGCTGCAAGTCAGGTTTATATTAATGTACCCATTATAATACATTATTGTTTCTATAGTAACAGCTCATTCACTGGTACTTGTTCAGCAAATAATCCACACAGCTTCAAATATGAATTTTATAGCTTAAGTAAGGAATAAAACACAACAGGACATGCTGTTACAGTGAATCACTGAGTGATATAAAAAACTAAGTGTTTTATTCCTCTTAAACACAGCAATTTTCCAATGATCACAATTTTTTATTTATTAACAAATGACACATCATACTTTTTATCCATTTATAGTTACATTTAATGTTCATGAAATGAGTTAGTTCCTGTTCTCACTTATGTTATAGCAACTATAAACAGGCATACCCTCCCCAGCCTCTCTTTTACTCTCTCATGTGAAGTTAAAAAGAAAAAAAAAACAAAAAAAAAATGCAGCTTGCCATGTTACAGAGGAACCATAAAGTGTAAACTCCTCTGTCCTGAAGATGTCAGAAAAACTAATGTTACAGCTTTACCTCTGACTGTTACAAAGTGCTGACACTGGAGACTCCTTCCATAAATATTAAATAGACATCTCCTTACAGAAAACTTCACCATGTCAATGATCTTTTAATCCATTTATGTGGAGGGTCTAGCAATACAAGTGCCCTTGAACGAGCTGTTACTATAGAAACAATAACATATTAGAATGTGTGCATTAATATAAACCTGGGATTTGCAGCTGCACTACTGTCGGAGCTGCTGTTAAAGAAAAACACCTGACGACCAATCAGAATCCACACTTCCACAGCGCTTTGAGATTAATACTGATTTTATTTTGCTGCTCTGCTAAAAAGTCATTGTTGAACTGAAATGAAGAAAGGCCACATTTTTTCCCAGCATGCCTTGTATTAATAAAAAGGGTGGAGTCACTGCTACAGCACTGGTAAAATAACATCGTCCATCACACAGCACCTTTTAAATAAACGACATATTACAAGTGAAATGAAAAACTATCAAATGAATAAAAAAAATTATCAAACGGAAAATAAAGCAGGAAGAAAAACAGTTATAAAAATAATCATAAAGAAATAAAATTTTGCACACACCTGAAAGTGGCACAGTGCAGCGAGAGGAAACGTGAGGCCAGAGTTTTATTGCCTGAACGAAGAGCTGAGTGCTATTTCTGACTCTTTGACAACTCACTTGCACTTTTACTGTGTTTTTGTTGATTGTGTAAACTCTGAGCTCGTAATGAGAAACATGAGCTGAGTCAGAGCATGAGAGCAACTCTACTGTAACATCAGGGGATTAGAGAGTAGAGAAACCAGTGAAGCAAAGGTTTGTTTTGGGTTCCTTCCTTCTTATACAGCAAGACGATGTCCATCAAACAGAGCCACAAGCTCTTATCCCCGTGAATACTCCACAGGGACACTGATCTCAGAGTCTGATCTTTATTTTATTACTCAAAATCTTGTTCTTGGTCTTATTACTCAGTCTTAGTCTGGTTCTTTTTTTTTGTAACAGCCTTGGTCTGGGTCTTATTAACACATCTTGGTCTTGTTATTCAGGGTCTTGGTCTTATTATTTATAGTCTTGTTATTATTGCTTGGCCTTGGCACTCAGAGTCTTGATTACTCATAGTCCTGGTCTTTTACTCAGAGTTGTGGTCAGAGTCTTGGTCTTATTACTCAGTCTTTTTCTTACTACTCAGAGTCTTGCTTTTGTTACTCAGAGTCTTAGTCTTTTTCTTAATACTTGGAGTCTTGGTCTTATTAATCAGAGTCTTGGTCTCATTACTCAAAATCTCGCTGTGCTAGTGATACTTGTTCAAATCTAAACATTACTTTTTTCTGTTATAAACACAGACTTACAATAACTACTGAAAATCTAATGTTAGAGCAAAGTTATGTACAGAGGAATGTGGAGGAAATGAGCCAGAATTAAAAGTAGAACACTAAAATAAAAAAAAATCTACATCTAAGATAAATTACATACTTCCTGGAGACGGCTGAGCCACATGATGCAACGGGGTATTAAAAGAATGAGCTGGTATGAATTTCTCAGCAAGAGGAATAAGGCTCCCCCTGAGATCAGCACTTGACCTGAATTATTTCAATCAATACCCAACATATCACACAAAGAACATGAGCGTACTAAAATCAGAAAATCCGTCCCTGAAGATGGGGAGAGGAGGAGGAGTAATGAAGATGAGGGCAAGGGAATTAAAGAACTCAGATAAAGTCAGGTCCAAAAAGCTGAGTGCACTACCAAGACCTCTTCCAACATCAGAGAGTAGTGCTGTTTATTTTGCAAGAGTAGTTTATGCATTACTGAGAATAATGTAATATATAGTTATGTGAGAAATCATTAATGAGAAAAAGATGCTCTCAGATTGAAGCTATTCCTGTGTCTAATGGCTTGTCTGGTAAACCGGCTCACATCAACGTTTCCTCACAGGACATTTGAAAAAGGCAGCTGTAGATAAGCTGTACAAAGCTATCCAACTTCCAACTTTATTGAGTTTCTTCCGTCTATTGAAGTACACCAATATATTTAGAAGTATATTTACTGTTTACAGTTCCTATAATAGTATGACTAACTATACTTGGAAGTGCACTACTTTAAATATAGCATCGTTTCTGAGTATACTTTGACAGAAGTGCACTAGTTTACTGTAAATATAGTAGTATGGTTTCTGAGTAAACTTGGAGAGAAGCATGCTAGGTTACCTTAGATATACATGGTGTACCAAAAGTCTCCACACATAAGGGAAATTAACACGTTTGTCGTAAAAACATTGAAATCATTCTCACGGCTGGATCAGGAAGATGTCGTAAGGTTGTGATGGACTTTAACAGGAAACATGGCAAGCCCATTACATACATGACACTGTTGCCAAACTTATTAACAAATTCGAAAAGACTGGGAGTGTTGTGGACCAACCGAGAAGTGGACGTCCACTAACATCCACCAACAAAGGCACAACTGAAGTGGTGCTGGCTTACATAGTCCCCTATGTATGGAGACTTTTGGGACACCCTATAGTATAGCATCATATCTAGGAATATTTAAAGAAAAGCGCACTATTTTACTTGTATCGTTTCTATGTATACTTGCAGAAACGTGTGCTAGTTTGAATGAACTGTTACTACAGAAATGATAATGTATTAAAATGAGCATGTTAATATAAATCTGAGATTTGCAGCTGCACTACTGTCAGAAAATTATTCAACATCTTCTGACCTGAATTCAACAGCAGCGTGACGTAAAGTTGATCAGAGTTAGTACGATTAGATTAGACAATGTTTACACTAATCTTATAGATGACATCACTGATTAGAGATTTATTTGTGTAGCTTGTGCTCGGATATGAGTCGCTCAGTAAGTGAGCCGACGCAGAGGAATTGAGCTGAAGACAGACAGAAAGAGAGAAAAAGAGAGAGAGAAAAGTAAAAGCTGAGAGATTGCAGACTGTTTTTCGTTGAGTTGTCAGTGGCGCTGCTTTGTGTAGCAGGTGTGTTTTGACGCTGTCAGTGCACAGAGAGAACTGGGACACAGCCGCTCTGGGAACCACGGACACAGAAAAACAAAGCTAGAAGACGGAGAAAGACGGCCGTCTGCTCTGTGTTAGTGATATGCTCCGAGTGCACGACTGAGAACTGTTTTTATTCCATCCGTCATCAATCTCATCAATCTTTTTATTAGCTGAAAGCAGCAGAGACGACTCAGTACCAAACTGAGTGAACAGAAGATTCACGTTTCACTTTAATGTTCAGATTCCTCACAAAGCTCAACTCTGTCTCACTGTTAAATACCTTCACAGAAAAATCGTATACAGTTCACATGTGAAGGTTCATTTCACCACGTTACACCCTGAAATTGCGCATGTGAGGTTGTGACATCATTTGAATAACATGTAATCATGTGAAAAATAAAACCACATACCATAAATGTGAAAAATGTGAAAATAATTTAATTGTGTTTAATAATTAACATGAAGTTAAATTAATTATGTGGAAGAAAAATCACATTTGAAAATTAATTAATTAACTATATAGGAAAAAATAGTGGGAAGTAATTAAATTTTGTAAAAAAAAAAAAAAAAAAACAAATAAAAATTTAAAATAAAAGTCTTGTGTAAAATGACATTTGAAAATCAATTAATCATGTGTGAAAATCACATGTGAAAATAAGGTAATTATGTGGGTAAAACAATGGGAAAATAATAAGAAAACTAATCCACATGAAAAATGATTAATGTGTAAAAAACATGAATTACATGATAAAAATCACTTCTGAATCATGTAAAAATTAACTGTGAAAAATGAACAAACCATTTGTAAAAAAAAAATGATATGAATTTAAATGAGTCATGCAAGGAAAAAATCCCTTGTGAAAATAAAACACATGCACTACATATGGAAATGTGTGAAACTTAACATGTGATGTGTCTAAAAACCATGTGAATCATATGATTATTCACATGTGATTTTCGTGTGACTTTTCTGTAAGTGTAACAGATTCTTAAATAATAAATTATTCAATAATAATAGTTCACGGTTGCACACTCAGAGCAAGCAAGGACAGAAAATATCTTCCTGACGTTCTCTTGAGATCTGAAGCTGTAAATTCTGCACATGGTAATTTGTCGGACGTGTCCAAAAAAAAAAGCAGAGTTCCATATGAAAGACATTAAGACTCAGGGTTACAGCGCCGGACTGTTCCACAGTAAAGCAGGACAAACCCACGGTGGTTTTCACCCAAGACGAAAATAATCTGACTGGTCATCCGTCTTATGGACATCAAAGCATCCCAATCGTGTTTTTAACCCTCCTGTAGTGCCATGTTCACTACTTAGCGACGTTCTCAGCTCTTTCCCCAGGCGTGTCTTTATCGCTTTACGTTTTATAGCGCTGTAATTCAGTGAGTTTTTTGGGAACTGGGACAAAACATGTCCAGCAGATAAAAGTCTGAAAATATTCTTGTTCAGAAAAGTAATCTTTATAAATGGGGGCATTTTAGAATAACAGAATAGGATCTTTATATATATATATTTCAGATATGTTTGACTTTATTTGATTAACAGCCCAAACTGGATCTGGGGAAAAAATCTCTTGTCCTTTAGCAAGTGTTATAATTTAAAATTACTTAAAATAGTGATATCTAATGTTACATAGTTTGGGTGGTTCAGCGCTTCCAGACAGCCTCGAGAGAGAAATGAACCATAATCACGCTGTAAAATATCCAAACACAGCACACTGGCATTTTATCCTGCCTTTAACACACACCGACTGAGTACATTATGAACCTACGTCATCCTGTTGTCTGTTTTGGCACTCTGTCTCTATAGTTTTTCCTTTAAACTTCCTTTAAATTCCACGGCGCAGGACTACAGCACCCAACGGCCACTGCATACAAGTATATAAGTCACGTTTGTATAGCACTCTTTGTCTATTGTCTGTTGTGAGTAGCATTGTTGTATGTTGTCATATCTATGCCATGTTCATGTGTATTTCATGCATGTCTAGTTTATGCTTATGTTCACGTAGTCCTAGTCTTTGTTCATGTGTGTTTCACTTTAAATAAAATATTCTGCACTTGCTTCCATCTCCAACCAATCCGTGACAGAATGCTAGGCCTAACCATGGATGCAGCAGAGTTAATCCAAATAACGTCGGACCAGGCTAAGATCCAGGAGAACCAATGGCAGCTTCATCAGATAAAGATTATCCTGGATCCGCTCCAAGCTGGGCTCCCTCAAAACATTTTTTGGGGGAGGGCTACAACCTGTGCATTGGCCGAGCCTGAACACAGGCAGCGGGGTGACAGTGCGGCTCATGCCAGAGGCCGAGGAAAGGGCCTCCCCAGTGCAGCTAATGCCAGAGGCCGATGGTGTGGCATCTACAGACGAGCTCATGCAAGAGGTTGACGGGGTGGCCTCACCAACTCAGCCAACACCAGAAGCCCACAGGGTGGTCTCACCGGCCCAGCCATGCCAGAGGCTGACAAGGCGGCCTCACCAGCCCAGCCAACACCATAGGGCGACGGGCAGCCTCATCAGCCCACCCTGTTAGGTTAGCAACAATAGTGGACTATAGCACCCAACAGCAACTGCATTCTACATGTTCACGTCACGCACCAAGTCACATGATCACCTGAACCACATTTATGCACAATGAGCACCAATATATGTTACATTTGTATAGCACTTTTTGTCTTTGACCATGCCATGTTCATGCATATTTCATGCTTGTCTAGTTTATGTTTGTGTTTGTTAAGTAGTCCTAGTCTTTGTTTGCTTGTGTTTCACTTTAAATAAAATACTCTGCACTTGCATCTGTCTCCAACCAATCCAAAGTGTGAAAAGATGGATCTCAAAATCATATGGCCACTGTTGGAAAGGGGTCAAATATGCAGAAGATGCTGAAAAAGCAAAGAATGTGCAGTACCTGAAGGATTTTTCTGAAGGTGAGTGGGCATTTTAACTGTTCAGGACAAATAAGGAACTCATGAACAACTATCACAAAACATGAAAACAGTCATTGATCGTCCAGTTTTTTTTTTTTTTTAATTATTAGCATTTTGCAGATTCTGCAAGGTGCCTGTAAATGTATGACCCCAACTGTAAACAGATTTAAAAATTCTTAAAAAAAAACAACCCAACTTATTTTTCTGTAAGATGTTTATGTAACATTTATACAAGGAGTCTCCAGTGTCAGCACTCTGTAACAATCAGAGGTAAAGCTGTAACTTTATGTTTTCTGACATTTTTAGTTTACGTTTTGCAGTTTCTAACATGGCAAGCTGTGATTTTTTTGTCTTATTAACTTCAACAGAGAGAGAAAAAGAGAAGCTGGTGAGGGAACAACTGTTTATAGCTGCTATAACATAAGTGAGAACAGGAACTGGAACTAACTTCTTGTTTCACCAACATTCCACAACATTGAATGTAACTATGAATGGATAAAAAGTAAGACTTGTCCATTAATAAATAAGAAAATGTGTTTGTTGGTAAATTGCTGTGGTATATGAAGAATATAAAAAAAACTTGGTAATGTGCTGTTATAAGAAAATAAAAGTAACTTGATTTCATCACAAAAACAACTTGCTAGTGTTACCTCCATAATGATAAATTCTAGATAGATTTGATGAAAATCATTCATTAATTCATTCATCCATCTTCAGTAAATGTTTTATCTTAGTCAGGGAAATGTGTCAAAAATCAAATAACATTTAAAAGATCACATGAAAACCCAAAGTCAGATTTTTAAACAGAAAGGTCTGACCTAATCGCAACATCAAAATGAATCACAAAGACAGTGTGTAAATAATCCAGGTGTGTTTGTACAGGTGAGTGTGGAAATAAGTTATACATCGATTCTAATGTTAAGTGACCATCAGAGAAGCAGTGAAATGACGTCACCAGCCCAAACACACACAGTTACAGAGAGACCGATACACACATTTGTCTGTGGTTTGTGCGGCGTGATGAATGTGTCGTCATGATGATCAATACTTTTTAATGTTAATGTCGATCTGCCTGCTTTGTTCTGTCAAAAAAATATCTGTTAAACATTCGTCTCATCATCACATTCAAGACAGATCAATGCACAATGCCGGGGGAAAATAAATACAGCACAGCATGATGGAAAATCGATTTTAAAAAACAAGATACTCTAGGGATTGAAAGATACTCGGGATGCATGCTCACTGCTGTGTTAATGTCAAAACAAGTGCTAAGAAACACAATTATTTCGCTTCTCAACAAATAATTATTATTCTGCTTTGGCTCTCCATTCTTCCGCTACTATTAAAGCTAACAAAACTAATTAATAGTTACTTAGTAATTGACAAAGGGAACAAATGCTAGTTTTGTGGATTAGCTCATGAACTAGCAATACAGTAAACAGGCTAACCCAAAAACTAACATTTGAGTAAACGGACCAAATGCTACTGAAACTTTTAATGCTAGCTACCTCAAAATAACCTGGTTGAGGTCCTAAACAACGACCTAGCGTTATAGTAAAGAGGTTTAAATTGTGAACTGTGTAAATAGAACACACTTTTTCAAATTTGTGTTATAATAGGAATCTTGTTTAAGAAATATAATTTGGTGTTAGCATTAGGTTTTGATAACTGATGAAATAAAAACAGCCTTTGATAGTCTCCGTTCCGAGTGTATGCAGTGCTTTAATGTGGAAATTCTCAGCATTAATCGTGTGAATTTATTAATGTGCTGCAGTAATTACTTGGCTTTCAGAGTCTCTCCTGCATTTGCAATTCTGATTTTGTCAGATCTGCTGATGCTGAGTTCGCAGTGCTGGAGGTCAGGGAGAGAAATGCACCGCTCACCGTCACCTTGAATACTCTTACATTTGAAAAAGAGTTTATTAAACACTTTTAAACTCAACCCGTCTTACAGATGAAAGAAGCTGAAAGCAAGACTCCCCTCTGCTCGAACATCAGCAGTCCCTTAAAACTCATGACGTCTTTCTCTTCAGCTGCATTGTGGCTTGTACAAAGAGCAGACACTGGAGCGTGCAGCACACTCATTTATTCACCACTAATTATCTTCAGAGAAGGAGTGTGTGTGGGTGTGTGTGTGCCAGGCCAGGGCCTTCACATACTCGCCGCTGGGTTCCTTCCTGCTCCAGGAACAGTAGCGCCCAAAAAGTCTCAAGTGGCTGATGATGCAAAGAAATTGGCAATGAAGTCACTTATAATTACATCAAATAATTTACATAAAACTGTGAAGGTTTCCTCAAGCAGCGTGCATTTTATTCATATCAACATATTTCATTTTGCCAATTTATACCTTTAAGTTTGTATTACAGATTTTTTTCGAATGCTAACATGCATTGGTCAAAACTGAAGTCACATTTTCAAAACTCTTCACATAATCAACGAAACAGAAGTCTATGCAGACCAAACTGTGAATCATTTTTCATTCCTTTCATACAAAATGCATTCAAGGACCACATCTTCCAAAATCCATGAACTCTTTTGTCATTCATACTCCACCACCTGCAATACACAATATATTTGCAGCACATTTTTCAAATACCTACACACTTTTAAAACTGTTAAAAACACATTCAAAACAGAATGATGGCAAATTCCATGCATTTCTGCAGTAACTACATTGAAATATATAGAAAATCTTAGCAGCATATTTACAACAAAATGAAATAATAATCAATCCAAACACAGCTAATTGCAGTTTTAGCTGAAAGCCTACCCAGGTGTCCTGTTTTTAGTCTTGTTACCATCTTTTAGTAAACAATCATTGACCATGTTGTAAACCATGGTCTCTCATTGACAGAGGCCAGTTTAAGGGGGCAACCAAATCTGCAGCATTCAACAGTTGCATCAATAGTATGATTTTCCTGGTAAAACAACAGGTGAGATGTGCATCCATCAATGATATTTAAACTACATATTACAGTACAATACAGTATGTTAACGTTTTTACATGTACTGACATTTTGAAATATATTGATTGTTTTGTGTTTTAGGATCCAAAAGTTACCTCCCACAGGAGGGAGAGGCAGAATCTTTCCAGACGGGCATGAAATTGAAATTTTTGACATAGTACTTGGCAACAATGCAATAAAAGTGTGGGAAATTTGGGACAGAGTGCTGGCAGACAATATCACTTTTGGGAATATGAATATGGTCAGCACAACAACAATTGCTGGAGTCCTAGAGAAACATAAAATAAGGGATGAAGCAGTTGTACACGGTACCCTTTGAGAGAAACAGTGAACGTATGAAAGAACTCTGGTATCAATATGCTCAGGTAAGATGTCTGTTCAGTAACCAAACAGGGTACATACACAGCTATGCATAATGTAAAGTACTGCAAAACTGTAAAACTTTCAGTATTTTAGAGAGGAATGGAGATGGAAGCCAGGTGAACTGCACATACTTTCATCTTTGTAGATGAAGCTGGATTCAACCTCGCAAAAACACACCGCAGGGGAAGAAACGTGATTGGACAGAGAGCAACCGTGGATGTCCTTGGTCAGAGAGGAGCTAACATCACAATGTCTGCAGCACTGTCCAGTGATGGTTTACTGCTACACAAGCCACTCATTGGCCCCTACAATACAGACAGGCTCATTTCTATTTTGGATGACCTGCATAATCGACTTGTGCCAGCAGATTAGAGAAGGCAAGGGGCAAGAAACTCCCCTACCTTCGTTGTTGTGTGGGATGATGTGGCATTCCACCACTCTGCTGCAGTCACAGACTGATTTGCTGCACATCCCAGGATGTCAGTACTATTCTTGCCTCCATACTCCCCCTTCCTAAACCCCATAGTGGAGTTTTTCTCTGCATGGAGGTGGAAGGTTTATGACCACCATCCACATGACCAGATGTCTGAATACTGGATGCCATGAATGTGGGATGTGGAGACATTTCTCCTGAAGACTGGCGGGGTTGGGTAAGACAATTCCAGAAGATACTTTCCAAGATGCATCGCCAGAGAAGACATAAGATGTGATGTTGATGAGAACTTGTGGCCAAATGCAGGAGATAGGGAGGACTAGAACCCTCATAGTACTGTACATACAGTATGAGTGATTATACTATACATGTTGTTGATGTTTTTTATGTAATTATTATTGCAAACCCTGGAATCTCAGGAATTTTTTTTTTGTTTGTTTATTTAAATTTGTTATTTCTCACAAGTAAATTACTCTATGCAAAGATATTGAAAAAACAAATTGCAGCATTTCTGATTCATTCTTGTTACATATACTTTAGTACAGTCAATAAAGTGAAACGGTGTTACACTTCTTCTATAATGAAATACTGATTTATGTGAAAGATCATTCAAACTATGAAGATAAAAGTTCATCATTTATGAAGTGCTCCCTGTTGTTAGTGTTTTTAGGTCAGTGTATTATGAGTGACAATGTATGCTTTCTGATGTATGCTGAGTGAGAATTGTTGCCAGTGTTATAGTTGAACAAGCTTATTTTGAGACATGTATGAAGTGTTTTGGTGGTTTAAGCGAGTATTGGAGGTGAGATTAACTGTTTGGCCAAGATTCATGGTGGTAATGCAGACTGTATGAAGAGTTTTGAAAAAGTGGCTTCAGTATTGTAAGCAATTGAAAAAAACTGTAAGAAAAAAGGCTCTGTCCCAAATTGCGCATTATGCACTGTACACTTACAGGACGTACTTGAATATGCTACATTGTAGTGATATTCTTAATCAAAGTGTTGGCCTTTTTTATTTCAAACTGCAAAATTGTGTCGGCTGTTTCACATTTCTCAATGGTTCCAGCATTTCATTTGGGTATTAACAGTGCACTACATGAAATGGAAAATTCAGTGAGTTGCATTGCACTGTTTGAATGCGTTTGTTCAAGTGTGAAAAATGACTGTAGGGTATGATCCATAATACTGATGTGTGGTCCATCCAAACATAGTGCTGTGGAGTTTCTTTGTAGTGACCTCAGGTGCTGACTGCACCATGTGTGAAAGCAACCCAGTTCCGGATCAAGGCCAGACAGCAAATAAGTTGATTGGTCCACAGAGGGGTCAGTTCTAGGGGAGTCAAGGTCTAGAGGAGTCAATGTCAAAAATAGTCAGGTCTAAAGGAGTCAGGTTTGGAGGAATCAGTTCTTGGCGAGTCATGGTCAAAAGGAGTTGGGTCTAGAGGAGCCGAGTCTATAGTAGTTGGGTCTCGAGGAGTCTAGTCTATTGAAATTTGGTCTAGAGGAGTCAGGTCTATGGTGGATGCATTTAGAGGAATCAGATATAGAGGACTCAAGTCAAAGGAAGTTGGATACAGCGGAGTCAGGTCTAGGGGAGTCTGGGTTGAAGTTAGTCTAGTTTAAGACAGCCAGATAAAGGAATGTCAAGTTCAGGACTCCCTCAGACCTGTTTCCTTTAGACCCTACTGGCCTTGTCCCTCTTTGACTATACTTTCCTCAACTTGACCCTACAATCCTTGATGCAGCTCTTCTTGATGCAACAAATCTCAGCCCTGACTGTCCTTGACCCTGACTTCATCGTAACTGTTTTTTTCTGTACTGACTATACTCAAATCAACTGTCCCTGACCTGACTCTGCAGTACCTGTCTGTCCTCAACCAACTTGATTTTCCTCAACTGAATCATGAACATGCCCTTGTTAGAATCTTCTTGACCCAATCTCTCTCTGTCTGACTCTATTCAGTCCAACTGTCTTTAACTTGACTGACCTTGAACCAACACTCCTTGCCCTTGACCCAAGTAAGCTTGACCCATCTCCACTGAGCTGAACCTTCCTCGGCCCAACTTTCCATGACCTCTCACTTCTAAACCCGACCTGAGTATCCTTGATCCACTTCTTTTTAATCAGCCCAACCTCCTGATCCCAACCCCCATCGACCTGACTCTCCTTGTGCTGAGTTTTCTCGACCTGACTGTCTTCAGCTCTCCTCTCCGCTGAGCCGTAATTGGAATTCCTCTCAGTTCTGCTTGAAGGACAGCCAGTGACAGAAAACACACTCCACTGGCAGAGCTGTCAGAGCAACACACACGCCCAGACAGACAATGAGCTGTGTGCGTGTGTGTGTGTGTGTGTGCGCATGTGTGTGAGTGCATATATGTGTGTGGTGAATGTGCGTGCATGTGTGTGTGCGTGTGTGTGTGTGTGTGAGTGTGTATGTGTGCGCTATCTGTCAGAAGTGAAATGTTGGCCCTCCACTTTTGAATAGATGAATAGATGAAAACATTTTATTTAAACTTATTTATTTGAAAAAGAACATCCATCTATCTATCTATCTATCCATCCATCTATCTATCTATCTATCTATCTATCTATCAGGGATACATACAGGAATTTGAGGATTGTGGGGAAAGTGATTGGTCCTGACAAATATTTTTTTGTAATTTTTTTTTCCTTTCAGTCGCTGAGGTCAAGGTTAGGGATTAGGGGTTAGGGATTAGAGTTTAGGTGTAGGTATAGTACTACTTAGCTACAGTAATGGAGAGGTCAGTGTAAGGTCCTCACAAAAATATTAAAACCAGAATTTTTTTTTTTGTGTGTGTGTGTGTGTGTGTGTGTGTGTGTGTGAGAGAGAGAGAGAGAGAGAGAGAGAGAGAAAGAAATATGGGTCAAGTGTCTCAAATCTGGATGAAGTAGGGGTGGAGGAAGCATGAGCACTCTTTAGGGAAGGAATGGATAGCGTTTAATGATTTCAGGGTTTGACACGCAGCCAGGCCGAGTTGCTGTGTGCTGTTTTTCCTGCAGTCTGAGTTCATATCTGTCAGAGTCAGTTTGAGAGAAAACGGAGAAAATGTGCGCTGCCAGGCCTCGGAGGAACAACAGCATACACTCGCACACTGGCAGCTTTTCCATGTTATTGTAAATGTAGACGTCTTTGTGGTGTGTGTGTATGTGTGTGTGCATGAGTGTGTGTGTGTGTGTGTGATCATGTTACAAACCCAGACCGAGTCCTGCGTGCCCCAATAACCAACATTTTAAAAGTAATGTATTGGAAAGCATGAAGCGTCTCTTTCTGAGCTGGATCTGTCTCAAATCTCTTCATCTATTAAAACAAAATGGGTGGCATTCCTGAGTTAAATAGAGCCCTAGACTGCTGCACACTAAAACACTGTTCCCTTGGTCCCTTGCTAACTAGACTGATTTATTATTCTTGCTTTTCTTATACATTTAGAGTTCAGCAAAATTGATATATCCACAATGTCCTCATCTAAAAAACATTTAGCATCACACCAGCTACAGCTAAAGTAGTGGAAGCTTATAGCTATCAGTTTAGCTACATACATCTTTTGTCTCGGTAAGTTAGTCTATACATAAACACTTTCACAAAATAAATAGTCTTACACAAATTAAATGTGAACTTTATTTTCTTTTGAATAATTTCTAACATATAGGCTCCACCTTCGAACTTTAGGTCACACGCCCTTCCTGAGTCTGCCATGTTAGAAACACATTAACAAGTCTGTTTGAGGCACTGAACACCTCTTCAAAGCCGACTGATGAGATGTCACTGAGGGGTGCACATTTAGTCCACCATGATGATAAACTCAAGGCCATACACTTCAATTACTTGTTAGCAACTTTAGTCTCATAGCTCCAGAGCAAAACTAAAGAAGCAAATTTTATACACCAGACACATATTGGCTAATATGATTGATTCGACTGAATTTGGGTTAAATAAAAATTTTTGTTTTCACCACATGCTGTATTTTACATTTCCGACGCTCTCGTCTTTAAACTCTCATTTCTGTGGATGGTAAAATCTAAAACATCACTGTGTTGCAGAAACCTTCACCCGCACAACCCTGTCATTTATAACACTCCATCCTCCTGCATGCCTTTTAAACTCTCTGCTTAGGAATCAGAAGTCTATTGAAATATAATTACCCATAAACTAGCGCTTTTCTCTCTGCACTCTCTCTCTCTCTGCACTCTCACGTCTTTACTGAGTGATTTTTACCTCCTTACTTATTTGTATAATTGAAATTCTAAAATGACATGAGTGTGACAATGATGCTAGGAGATGAGCTGTAGGGCTCTGGCTGTAGTGTACCTCAAGATTCCGAATGTGAACAAAAAATGTAATTTTTAATTCACTGTGAAGGAAAAACAGCAGTATGATAAACACTGTGATATAAAACCTCCTGAAACTGTCATGTTACAAGCATAAAGATAAATAATATATATATATTATATTATATTATTATATATATATATATAATTTATATATTATTTATAGGAAATTTATAGGAAAGTGAGTAAAATAAAAGAAAGAAAAAACAAGTGAAGTAAAGTGAAAAAAAATCCACATTGCAACTTTGACATTCTGTAAAAATATTCTGTCAAAAAACGAAGAAGAAGAAGAAAAAGAACAACAACAACAAGATGAGCACAAAGAAGAACAAAAAGGAGAAGGAGAACATGATGATAAAGGAGAAGAACAACAAGAAGCCAAAGATGGAAAGCATGAACAGATGGAAGAGAAACTGAAGAAGAAAAAGAAGAAGAAGATGATGATGTGAAATGTAGAGGTGCTCCGTGTCACATGAAATCTGCTGCAGGTTTGTGAAGTTCTTT
The DNA here is from genome assembly GCF_027358585.1 of Pangasianodon hypophthalmus. Taxonomy (NCBI): domain Eukaryota; kingdom Metazoa; phylum Chordata; class Actinopteri; order Siluriformes; family Pangasiidae; genus Pangasianodon; species Pangasianodon hypophthalmus. The sequence goes on from NC_069720.1 coordinate 10,821,114, forward strand.
GTACAGACATGTTAATTTGAGCACTCAGTGTTGTCCTGATCTGTGTGTGTGTGTGTGTGTGTGTGTGTGTGTGTGTGTGCGTGTGTGTGTGCCTTTTGAGAAAACAATGGTGCAATTCAGTGTGTGAAAGCATTCACCTTAGGGCTTTCTTAGGGCTTCAATCACCCTAATACACACACACACACACACACACACACACATTGGCACGGTGTAAAACTTGTTTAAAACTGCATATGTAAAACAATGCGGATGGATGATCCACTGTGGTGACCCCAAACAGGAGCGGCCAAAAGAGGGACAATTTACCAACAGTTACTCCATACTTTTTTTTATCCAATTATAGTTACATTTAATGTTGTGGAATGTCAGTGAAACAAGTCAGTTCCTGTTCTCCCTTACATTATAGCAGCTATAAACAGTCGTTCCCTCACCAGCCTCCTTTTTTTCTCTCTCTTGAAGATAAGACAATAAAACACAGCTTGTCATGTTACAGAGAAACCGCAAAGAGTAAACTCCTCTGTCCCGAAGCTGTCGGAAAGCGTACAGTTACATCCTTACCTCTAACTGTTACAAAGCACTGACATCTTCCATAAATGTTAATAAAAATAAACGTCTCCTTACAAAAAAAAAAATACTTCACCACATCAAGAATTTCTTTTAATCTGTTTATATGGAGTGTCCACCACCCAAGTCCCTGTGAATGAGCTGTTACTACTGAAATGATAACATATTAGAACAAGCACTTTAATATAAACCTGTTATTTGCAGCTGCACTACTGTCAGAGCTGCAGTTCCAGAAAATTAATCAACACTTCCTCACCAGTCATTATCCATTGGAATATATCTTACTATTCATGACTCTGTGCTATTATTGGGCATATGGTAAATGACTTATCTAGCTTTTATACAGACATTGTAAAGACTGGTGAGAGTGGGAGAGTGCAAATGAGACAGAACCGTATGAAACCTCAATATTACTGAGATAAATTATTGCACAATTAAATTTACTCTGTAATTAACAGGAGCCATAACATACTGAGAAACATCCACATTGTGTCATGATTCATAAGCTCTCGGAAAAAGTGGTCAGAAAATTTTGAATCCAAATTATAAGAGTGAGCATCCGTCTGGAATGTTCTCCTGAACTCTCGCCGTATTCACTAAACTGGCCTCGTGCTCACCACACGACACAGTGAGGACCACTGACAGGCTAAGCAGATAAAAAAATGAGAGAAAGGATGAAGTATGCAGGTGGAGGTGATGAATCTGTTGATCCTGATGGATGTTTCAGACTAAAATCCTGTTGGACAACAGTAGGAGTCTCTATTTGATAACACACACACACACACACACAGATTCCTAATCTGTTAGTGGCCTGAATGGCCATGGTGACCTGTTCACTCTCATCACTCATCCTGGCTGTGCTTTTCATTTCAAAGTGATGAGGACAAGCTTTAATTTCACCCCTAACTTAATGACCTGAGTCTCTCTCCCACTCCTGAGAGAGAGAGAGAGAGAGAGAGGGAAACAGTGGCAGACAAAGAAAGAAACAAAGAGAAAGACAGAAGGAGAGAGACAGACAGATAGACAGAGAAAGTGATGAAAGGGTTAGACAATTAACTTAATAAGATAAGGGAACAAGTGTCTGTCTGTCTCTATCTTTGTCTGTCTGTCTGTCTCCCCCCTCTCTCTCTCTCTCACTCTCTCTCTCACTCCCCCCCCCCCCTCTCTCTCTCTCTCTCTCTCTCACACACACACACACACTCTGTCTGCATCTCTATCTTTGTCTCTGTCTGCCTCTCAGGGGGATTAAAACTAAATTCACCTCCACATTCTGCTGATGAGAAAATGCTAAATTGAATTTATACACACACAGTTCCAGTTTTTATTGAATTTTCACCCACAGATCTGATCCAATGGTGTGTGTGTGTCTGTGCATGTGTGTGTGTCTGTCTCTGTGTGTGCCTGTGTGCCTGTGTGTGTGTGTCCTGACATTTTTAATCTGAAATCTAAATTAAATTGATGTTTAATGGGTTTTTCAGGTTTTGACTCAAGATCAGACTGTCACTGTTGCCTGATTTAAGTGGTTCCTGAAAAAGGGGGCAGGGCTTCTGTCTGACCTGACACAGACGTGCAGTAGGTAGCGTTGTCTCCTCATGTCTCCAGAGTTCCTGGTTCAAACTTGATCTTGGATTACTGTCAGTGTGTGTTTCCTCTGGGTTCTCTGGTTTCCTCCTAAAACATGCATATAATCAGATTGTCTATGCTAAATTACTCCCAGGTGTGAATGAGTGTGATGAACTGGCGTCTCGTCCACTGTGTAGTCCTGCCTCACACTCAGTGTTCCTGGGATAGAACAGGATCCACTGAGACCAGGATAAAGCGCTTACTGAAATCAAAGGGAAAAAAAAATAAAAGAGCCTACTGATGAGAAACAGGACAGAAATGAACAAATACCTGGACAATAAATAATTCTTTTTTTAAATTGTATTTTAAAATGTCCTCAATGGGGAAGGAGGTTAAAAAAATGTAAACTGTTCCACAGTGTGTGTGTGTGTGTGTGTGTGTGTGTGTGTACAGCAGCTGTAGGAGCAGCTGCTCTGGTTTTCCTCTCGGTCTATACAGACCGGCTCTGTCCTATTTCACCTACACTTATTCTGCAGTAATGTTAATGCACACTCCAGCCTGTTACCTCAGGGGGTTGGTAAAGGGAGGGTGATGAGGGGAGTTCCTGAATAATTGCCGTAGAGATTTAGGGAGCGCCATTAAAACGCCATTATACACCAATGAGAGTTTCAGAGATTAGCAGCAGGCGCTGAACATGGAACGAGTGCGGATCACCCATCATAGCCACATGGAACCGTTTGCTCCATCCTGTGTGCTCTAACACGTTTGTTCTATCCTGTTGGCTCTATCCTGTCTGCTCTATCTGGTGTACTCTAACCCCTGCACTGCAAAAAATTACGTCTTATCAAGTGGATATACCTTGAATATAGTCAGATTTATCTAGTATTTCCTACTATAAGATTACACTAATCCAAATATAAGATTATTAAACCTACTTCAAGCCATTTGTACTCATTTCAAGCTTGAAATAGTCTTGTTCTATTGGCAGATACTTTTACTAATTTTAAGCATTTATTTCTAATAAGAAGCAAAATTATCCGCCAATAGAATAAGAAGACTACAAGCTTGAAATGAGTAATGTCCAGAAATAGGATTAATGATCTTATACTTGGTTTAATGTGATCTTACAATAAGAAATACTAGATAAATTTAACTAAATTAAACTAAACTTTTTAAACTAAAAGTGCCACCAAAGTGCAAACATTTTTAACAAGAAGTTTTATTTGAGATTCGCTGTAGCTCCAAATGTTCTGAACACTGTATCTGTAATAGAACCAGACATCTAGAACACACACGCTCCTTTCCACTGGAACCCAGTGCTGGCATGGTTCCTGGTTCATTTCCACCAGCTGAATTTAACCTGTAACTCGAGCCCCAGATTGAGTTCTGCCCAAGGAGCATGGCCAAAACTCTATACTGTGGTTCTCACTGTGGTTCCATGGTTCCATGTACAGATTAGTGAGACATTTAACCTTTTACCTCCTACCTGTCATCATCAAAAAGGAACCCAAGGAGAACATTACACAGATACACATCAGCAGCAGTTTAGAAAGCGGCCCAAGGTTCCTGCTGGTTTCGTGTTTTCCATACAGCTTGGGATTATGATGTAAAATTTCCTGAGGCTGCCCCGTGACTGATTCTTAATTATTTGACATTAAAGCACACTACAGAGGTCTAATGGTCCCTGATGGTCTCTGATGGTGGTCTCATTGTAGTAAATGGTTCTTTAATGTTAATTTAATGGACTTAATATTCTTCTGTGGTGTTCACATCTGCTCGTATCAGACTCATTAGTCATTTGGTCTGTAGCTGATTAAAACTAATCTGTCTGGTAAGGATCATGAATGAATACAACAAATGAAATAAATCAAACACATAACAATACAGAGAATATAAAATACATAGAAACTTGATCAGAGGTATGTGTAATTCAGATGTTTGTGTAGTGTTCATGTGATGTAGTATAAGAATGTGACAACTGGCAATTTCCTCTGTTAAAAAAACAAAGAGCTCAACAAACTTATTTTTTATGGCACACGTTTTGTTTCGATTCAGGAATTTTTTTAAATCCCCACCCAAATTTCAGAGGACAATAAGGACTTTGTTAGTAATATTTAAATTTATACAAAGCTTGAGGAATTTTCTGATTTAGAATTTCTGTTCTGAATTACAGAAGATTACAGAAATCAAAGTGGAATTTCAGAAGAATCTCTTTTAATCCTGAGCACAAAATGAAAGATAAAAGCCAGAAGTGTGTTCATCTTTTCATTCTGAATCCAATCTACACATCATCTCTGAGCTGAGCAATTTACACACTCAACTTTAACTGTGAAATGATGAAAAGAGATTCAAACACTAAAGATGGAGCGATAGAAAGAGGTGAAAAATAAATAAAATCTGCAGAAAAAAAGCAGTTTTCCTCTTGGGGACCAGCTAAATGTCCCCACAAGGTCAAAACCGACAGATATTCCTATCCTTGTGAGGATATTTGGTCCTGCCCACACACACACACACACACACACACACACACACACACACACACAGCTGGATCAGCAGACATTGTGTTTTCTCAGTAAAATTGTGTTCATGTGTAAGTGGATTATGATGATGAATTCTAACACACAAATAAAGAGCTGGAAACCACACACACACAGACACACACACACAGAGTTTACATTCCCACTCATACACTCACTCTTTTCCCGTAACTCCTCTTTGAAAAAAAAAAAAAAGAGAAAAAATGCAAGGTTTGAGAAATGAGTTCCACTGTAAACGCAGATTGTGAAATGAAACAGAACTGGAGAACCGGAGAACCGGAGAGCTCTCTGCAGAACACAAATAAACTCTACACATTCACATTCTGCTCACACGCTCAGAAAAATGGGAAATGTGTTTCATGCAAATCAAAACAATTTCCATTCTTTAGAACTGATTTAAAGTCCTTATTTTAAGGATAGATTATAGATAGATAGATAGATAGATCAAAATGCTTAAATCTGTGAAATAAAATTATTTCTCTGAATTTCACTCTACACCTTCGTCTACTTCCCATCATGATATTATAGTGCACTTAAAGCACAGAGGGAGGATTACTGTTTTTCTCCACACTATAAATCACATACACACACACACATACACACTGTGTGCGTGTGTGTGTGAATAAATCAGCGTGAACACTGAGTGAAATACGTTTAAAAATGTTTCACTCAACATTTCTCAAACGCAGTTATTCATTTCATGCAACATTTAATATTTTTGGATAATTTGCTTTTTCGTTCAGATAAACAAAGGAGAAAAACACACACACAGACACACACACAAGCTTCTAATGTTACAGATGGCAGAGTCTGTGCTGAGTGAAGAAACTCTTTGAGAAATTTCCAGAAACAGCAAAAGCATAATTAATAATGTAAACTGGAAAATATTTTAAAGATAAAAACAGTATAGACTCCTCACTGAGGAATTATTATTATTATTATTATTATTATTATTATTATTATTATTATTATTATTATGATGATGACTGCACCAATGCTGTCTTACACACACTGATTATTTTATTTTTATTCTCTGTCTTTTCAGTAGTGTATACCTGTATTAAGTACACTGCCCTTGGTTATTTGCATAAACTCCGCCCATTGTTAATCAGAAGCTTTGATGATTGCTTGTAGCCTGTGACATCAACAGACTCATGAAAAAGAGAAGGCGGAGCTTGTAATAATCATTCATTATTTGAATTAACTGAACAGTTTACAGTGAGCATCCCTGTTTATACAAAACACAATTTCAGCACTTCAGAAAAAATTTAAGTGTTTTCTTTTAATAATAAAAACATTTTTAAAATAATTGAGATTTGTTGTACCTGTCTGTGCTGTTATCATGTGCATTACTGTTTGATGCTACTAGAACAAAAGAACAAAAATGACATTTTATATTTAAACATTTGTTCTGAATCATTTCATTCTGCATATACTGAATGACAGTTTTACACGTTAGAACTTTAGAATTACTGTTAATACATATTTCTTCGGCAGACACTTATTAAAAATTGATGTAAAAGGGAATTATATTAATTTTTTGTAAAATATGCAGAATGAGTGAAGGAGTGAATGACACGTGACATGTCGCACATGTGACAGGAAGTGAAATGGTGGGAAAACTGTTCTCACCTCCACGCTCACACTCCTGAGGTGTTGTTGCGATGTGAGACAGTTTAAATGGACATCGTCTCACTCAGCGTTCAATATGTCCTGCGATGAGGTGAGCATGATTACACCCTGCTTTCAGAACAATAAACATGACCGTGTGTATGTGATATGTGTTGGAATTTACCAGACGTGTATTATGTTACGTTGTGTCTGATCAGAACATAATGTAACACACATCTGTTATTATGTTATGTTCTGATCAGACACAACATAACATAATACATGTCTGTTATGTTATGTTGTGTATTATGTTAAGTTGTGTCTGATCAGAACTGAATTCCACCTGTGTGTATTCATAAACTCACCACCATTTTTAATTTCAGAATAAAAACCCTGCAGAGCGACAGGTCCATCATTCACTCCTTCTGTAAATGTGCTTAAATGGAGAAATCATCACTTCTGTTAGGAACAACACTGCAGGTGGTTGCCGTGCTACATGCTTTCAAACAGGAAGTGCTGTGTCCTTCATTTACAGAATCCATGTTAATCAGATAACTTAAGAAAAACAGATTTTGGTAATAAATCAGCAGCGTGGTGAGACCCACATCAGTTAAAAAAAAAAAAAAAAAAAAAAAAGCAGTCACTTTTGTTCTGACAATAATCCACTAATGATGAAGGATGAAGGCAAGATGAAGTGTATGCTTGGCATGGTCTTTCATTTCTATGCAGTCATTGTTGTGCTATATGTTGCATTGTGTATCCATAATGTAAACAGCACATGGGTGATATTTCAGTCTGTAGGTCTACTGCAGCAGCGCTACTCTGTTGTTGGTTAAAATCTAAACTTTTTAATGGCCACAGAGCATAGAAGTGAAAATCTCACTGGATTAACTGACTTTATTTTATCATACTATGTACAGCACTAATGCATGTTTATAATATTTACACATATTTACACGTTATTTTAACTAAACCAGTGCACAGAAATGAACGCTCCAAGTCCTGACATGCAACAGCTGCCATGCTTTTTGTGTTAAATGGACTTGAAATTCTCATGAAAATATTAAACAATACATGAACCCAACTAAACCAAATTTATGTGATGCAGGATTGTGATTTTGATATGCTGTTGTTGATTTTGATACGCAGTGTGATGCACAAGCGCAGTCCTCTCATTAGAGTGCAGAGCGCCTGCGTATACACACTCTTACACACAGTTAGGCCTGTAATTTCTACTAATTACTGGGGGTGGTGTGAGAATTCTGGACCTTTAAAATGGGGTCACTGGCTAAAAAAATTTTGAGAAGCCCTGTTGTAGTCTCTTAAGTCTGTTCTTCACAAAGAAGCTGTAAGTGAATTTGTCGTCATTTCAGATGGAGATTAACTTCTCAAATAAGTGAAAGCACTGAGATGAAACGCAGAAAATGAAGTCATTTGGAAATTAAATGAATTAAGAGGAAAGTAAACACACTGACTAATTCCATTTCCCTCTATAGTGTCCTTAAGGAGCCAATTGCTTCCTTTAATTAACAACTGGAATGAAAGGAGAGCTCTCTGTGTGTGTGTGTCTGTGTCTGTGTGTGTGTGTGTGTGTGTGTGTGTGTATGTATGAGCTGTCACATTTGGCCCGTTTTCTCCTCATTCTTGTGTAATGTGTCTTCGTCGTCCCTCACAGGGACAAACATAGACGGTGTTTAATGCAGGAAGTGCAACTGAGAGGTGTTACATGTCACTTCCTGTGTGTAAAGGTTCAAAGAGAAGCCGTAGTGTGTCGTCACGCATCAATGCCCCGTCAGTCCACACACACACACACACACACAGTTATATTCATCTTATGCTTCTCAGTTTAAACTGTATTGGAAACACAGCCGGCCATCTCCGAGGCAACTGAATGGACAGGATGTGTTCAAAAAACATCACTATGATGAATCACTCCATCAGTCACAACCCTGCAACACACACACACAGACAAGACACACACACTCCAGACTTTTTAACCCTCCTGTAGTGTGTACTTCTTAGTGTTGGTTTAGATTTTACAGAAATACTGATAATAATGGAGCCCCGAAAACCACTATGTAGGGCACAGGGAATATGAAATAGGGAATTTCTTTCTTAACTCATTATTTTTGGATCTCTCTCTCTGACCTGAGCAGGAGCTGAAGGGTTAATTGTCAGACACTGAGCCCTAAGGAGAGAGAGACACAAAGAGAAAGGCAGAGAGAGAGAGAGAGAGTGAAGCAGACAGAGAGTGAGACAGAGACAAAGGAAGAGACAAGATAGACAAGAGAGAGAGAGAGAGAGAGAGAAGATGAGCTGAGAGAGGAAGCAGCTGAGATGTTGCCAATAGGGTGTGAAATTCCAGCAGAGACCTCAATCTGGCCGGAGATGCGTCAGTGTGTCTGCGTGCGTATACACACACGCACGTGCACACACACACACACACATGCACACACACACACACACACACTGTGTGTGTTCCTGCTGTGCATCTGAGAAAGTCAGACGCCTGTGATCTGTGAGATACACTCTGTATTAGTTTGATGCTGTAGAGAATCTCTTTCAATTCTTTCTGTGTAAAGACCCAATACCACACACACACTCCACACTGCACACACATGACACCACACACACCCCGGCCCACACACACATGACACCATACACACCCACACTGCATACACACGGCACCGCACACACACCACACTCCACAAACATGAAACCGTGCACACACATGACACCACACACATCACCTGCCACACACACACAACACGCCCCACTCTGCACACCCATGACACTGCGCACAGATATTTTCCTGTTCCAGAGCTGGTATTTTTTGTAGCTCAGGAACTATTAGAGGTGGAGCTTGTTGTAAAGAACACCTCTGATTGGTCAAACACAGTCTTCACAGAATGATTGACAGTCTGCCAGCCATACTGCTAGTATTAAAGATCTGTGTTTAACTAACAAGTGTGTTTTATACCAAAAGCACACACACACACACACACTCGCACACAGGCAGGTTATTATTGGATCAGTGTGTGTAATAAACTCAGTGTATTATGTTTAAAAATGAAATGAATCACATTGAGTTTTTATTAAAGTCCATCTCTGGTGGATTAACACACCATTACAGAGAGGAAGTGTGTGTGCGGTGTGGGTGTGTTATAAACCTCTGCTCATGCTCAAAATAGCTTTCTTTCTTTCTTTCTTTCTTTCTGTTTCTAACCACAGTGTCTTTTATTTTTTCCATTTTTTCCCTTATTTTTGTTTTAAATTTCCTTGTCTTCGTAATTCTGTCCTTCTCGTTTTCTTTTACTGTTCTTTTTTATTTTTATATTACGTTATTATTTCCTTCTTTCTCTCTGTGTCTTTATCTCTGTATCTCTTTATCTCTCTCTCTCTCTTAGACAGTGATAATAAACATTAATAATAATTCAGGGTTATTGTGTGATGTATTTGCTGTAGAGATTACACTCCTGGAGGGTGAAGAGCTTGAGCATCTCTCATTCATTTAAAGTCAAATAAATATCGATTAATTAGTTTTATTATCAGAGTTTAGCCTCGAGCTGGACACACACACACACACACACACACACACACACACACATACACAGAGAGAGAGAGAGACACATGTTGGATGAAAGAAGCGATTTGTTTCAACGAGTGTGAATTTAATTTGCAGATGATTATTGTGTAAGAGAGAAACACCTCTCTGCCCCAAGCACAAAGCCCCTCCCACTTTCATTTATCAGAGAGAGTGAGACAGGGAGTGAGACAGATGGGAGAGAGAGAGAGAGGAAGTGACCTTGATAACTCCGTTTTTAACCCTCAGCTCTCTTCGCTTGCACACAGGAGACAGAAACGTGCACTCCAGAGAGAGGAATTTAAAGTAGATCACTTGTTCTACTTCAGATGTGATGATGTAGATAAGGTGGGAAAGGGGGCGGGGTCATAATCCTCACTGTAGCTGATCAGGATGTACTTTTATTTTATATAACCCTAACCCTGCCCCTCAACTATAACCCCGCCCCATATATTAACCAACACTGGTGTCATTAAGACTTGGAATTAATGATTATATATACAAAAAAAAAATCTTTATTATCATCTGAATCCCTGCTAATACACAAGTTAACATTTTTCCTTTCCAGTAAAATGTAAAAAAAAAATAAAAACCTATATATACATATATATACATACAGTATCATACATATGTTTCATATCACTAACACACACCAGGATGAACCATGAGTCTCTATCTCTCTCTCTCTCTCACACACATACATACACACAACTGAGCTAAAACAAGCACAATTCAAAGGGTTATTGTTCCAATAAAACTGTACATCTGTAAATGTGTAAATCTGTGTGTGGTGTGTGTGTGTGTGAGTGTGTGTGTGTGTGTGTGTGTGTGTGTGTGTGTGTGTGCGTGCGCGTGTGTGTGTTCAGCACCTGTGTGTTACAGTAAACACAGCCGGCCATGTTAGCAACTGCACCATGATATCATTTGTTGATGTTTTCTGTTGGTGCCTTGGGACATATGGTATGTTTTAGTGTGTGTGCATGTGTGTGTGTGTGTGTGTGTGTGTTTGTGTGTGTGTAAGACAGTTACCTCCTCTGGATGGAATCTTGCTCTCCCTGTGGCTCCGTGTTAAAACTTGCATGAGTGAGAGTTACAAGGGACATACACACACACACACACACACACACACACATATTCATACATATACATATTCTTCCACTGAGATGAACTGCATTACAGTAAGGGCCAACAGTCAAGAGTGCACTGTGAAGAAGTGTGTTTATTTCCACAACTATTAAAAACTGGCCTATATGTAACTTCCTGTCTATCTCTCTGTCTGTCTCTATTACTTTTTCTCTCTGTCTGTCTGTCTCTTTTTCTGTCTATCTGTATAAGACTGATTAAAATATAAACACTTGCTTAGTCCAAATTCTCTGCAATGCTGAGCGTTCATTAACTCAATCATTTTAGAATTTTTCAGAATATTAATTCATTTGGCTGCTACATTTTATAAACTTTGGCATTTTAATGATTTGGTGTTTGGCCTGCACTGTTCCCTAGTTCTCTTGTGGAATCTGTTTTGTTCCATCAGAATGATTCTCTAATGAACATGAAACTACAGTGTGTTCATTTCCTGGGCTGTGTTCAAATCTCTCCCTATTCCCTACACCAAAGAATCATGTACACTATGTAGTGCACTAATACAGAGTAAACTAGATCAGAGAGATGTTCAATCTGACCTGTTTAGAATTTAGAGCTGTAACACTGTAGTGAGCAATATTAAATAAAGGCAATATTAAATACATAAAAATGACACTATTGGTTAATTAATAATATCATCCCTTTAAGTCCATGAAAAGTTTTTTTTTTTTTTTTTTCACGTGGAGGACATCAGAGGAGACTCAGCTAATGTCCGTTACATAGCTTATCTCAAGGAGTGAATTTTTTATGGATAAAATTATGAATGTATTTACAGTGAGTTTTAAGATGATCATTTGCTACCTTTTGCCCTTCAAAGCGCAGGCACATTTTCTTTACAGGAGTTAACAGCAACATGGAAATTATTTTATGATTTCAACAACTCAAAATAGAGAACTAAAAGTATGATAAAATCTCCTACACCTCACACACACACATTAGGATTTATTTCATGGCTTCATTAAGTTGTGATCACATGTAACTGTTGGAGCATGATATAAAAGTACACTATCAAATAACAGGATGTGCTGCATCAAGTGCTGAATAATGAGTGTGGAAGCCATACTGTTCATTTAAAGCAGTGATTAATGTGATAATTACAACTAGGACTATACATGCAGCAATATATTGGCAATACACCAGACTCCTATTAGATTTATTTCAATGCTTGCCATCTTCTCATTCATATATCATCATATCAATCTTTTTATTTTTCATTTTTAAATTGTTTCTTTGTTTTATGTTACATCGTATTACATTTGACAGGTTGAGTTGTCTCTGTCAGAATCATTTATATTGATCAGCGCTGATGATGAAGTGATGATACATCAGGGATTTATGTCAGAGCTGTTCTGGCATAGCATGTGACGGACAAAACACCGCTACACAGGAAATAGGAGACACATTCGGGATGACCAGATATCACTGGAGATTCTGGTTCCTATTACACGCTCCTGCATGGTCTGGGAATTGTGGGTGGTTTGATCACACACACACACACACACACACACACACTTAGGAGTTTGTGTTAGAAGTAGCTCAAACAAATTTAAACCAGGTGCATTTGTGGTTAGCGGTAAAAAAGGAGCCAAGGTGATTGAACATTAAACAGAGCCAATCGGGGTTTGGAGTCATCAGAGGGACGAAGCCATTAGAGGAACAGAGCCATCAGAGGGGCTGAGTCATTGGAGTGTTGGAGCCATAAGATGGGAGGAATCATCAGAGTTCAAGGGGTGGTGCCATCAGAGGAGTGGACCCCTAAGATAGGCGGAGCTACCAGAGATCAGAGAGGCGGTGCCATGAGAGGGGTGGTGGCATCAGAGAGGTGGAACCATTAGATGGATGGAGCCATCAGAGGTGTGGTGCCAGTAGAAGGGTGGAGTGATCAGAGGTGCAGAGATATCAGATTGGAGGAGTCAGCAGATGGGCATTGTTATCAGAGATGCATTGCCATTGTTCAGCACAGATGAAAAAGAAAAAGAAAGGAAATTGGTATTGAGGCTCCATGGCATTTGTTTCCATGTGCTGATCTGTCATTTCTAATTAGTGCACAAAAAAAATCACATGGAGGAAAAAGTGTAAGAGTATAGGTAGTATGTAGTGTAAGAGTACAGATAGTATATAGTGTCAGTACAGATAGTGTGTAGTGTGTGAGTATAAATAGTATATAGTGTCAGTACAGGTAGTGTATAGATTAAGAGTATAGACAGTGTAAGAATACAGATAGTGCATAGTGTAAGAGTATAGACAGTGTAAGAATACAGACATGTGTGGTGTAAGAGTATAGATAGTATGTAGTGTAAGAATACAGATAGTTTATAGTGCAAGAGTATAGATAGTATGTAGTGTATAGTTTAAGAGTGTAGACAGTTAAGAATACAGATAGTGTATAGTGGAAGAGTACAGATAGTGTGTAGTGTAAGAGTACAGATAGTGTATAGTGTAAGAGTATAGATAGTATGTAGTGTAAGAGTACAGATAGCGTATAGTGTAAGAATACAGATAGTGTATAGTGTAAGAGTACAGGTAGTGTATAGATTAAGAGTATAGACAGTGTAAGAATACAGATAGTGTATAGTGTAAGAGTACAGATAGCGTATAGTGTAAGAGTACAGATAGTGTGTAGTGTGTGAGTATAAATAGTGTATAGTGTCAGTACAGGTAGTGTATAGATTAAGAGTATAGACAGTGTAAGAATACAGATAGTGTGTAGTGTAAGAATACAGATAGTGTGTAGTGTAAGAGTATAGATAGTATGTAGTGTAAGAATACAGATAGTGTATAGTGTAAGAGTACAGGTAGTGTATAGATTAAGAGTATAGACAGTGTAAGAATACAGATAGTGTATAGTGTAAGAGTACAGATAGCGTATAGTGTAAGAGTACAGATAGTGTGTAGTGTGTGAGTATAAATAGTGTATAGTGTCAGTACAGGTAGTGTATAGATTAAGAGTATAGACAGTGTAAGAATACAGATAGTGTGTAGTGTAAGAGTATAGATAGTATGTAGTGTAAGAATACAAATAGTGTGCAGTGTAAAAATACAGATAGTGTGCAGTGTAAGAGTACAGATAGTGTGTAGTGTAAGAATACAGATAGTGTATAGTGTAAGAGTACAGATAGTGTGTAGTGTGTGAGTATAAATAGTGTATAGTGTCAGTACAGGTAGTGTATAGATTAAGAGTATAAACAGTGTAAGAGTACAGATAGTGTGTAGTGTAAGAATACAGATAGTGTATAGTGTAAGAGTACAGATAGCGTGTAGTGTATGAGTATAAATAGTGTATAGTGTCAGCAGAGGGAGTGTATAGATTACGAGTATAGACAGTGTAAGAATACAGACAGTGTAGAGTGTAAGAGTATAGATAGTGTGTAGTGTAAGCGTATAGATAGTAGGTAGAGTAAGAATACAGATCATGTATAATGTAAGAGTATGGATAATGTATAGTGTAAGAGTGTAGATAGTATGTAGTGTAAGAATACAGATCGTGTATTATGTAAGAGTATAGTTTGTGTACAGTGTAAGAGTAGAGTTTGTGTGTAGTTTAAGAGTACACACAGTGTGTAGTTTAGGAGTATAGTTAGTGTATAATGTAAGAATATATTTAAGAGTGTGTGACTGAGCCCTGGTATTAACACTGTACATGTGGTAGTGATTGAAACAGCTGGCTAAAATGAAGCGAGCAGGAAGTTCAGTTTTATTCTGATTTTATTTCTGACACACTCAGTTAAATCCTTTCTCAGTAATGCAGATCGACTGAGAGAGATGTTGGATCAGATCAGTGTTCGATAGTAGATGAAATGAAATGTAAAGTAATATCCTGTTTCTGTGAGGCACATGAACGCAGTGTGTGTTTGCAGCTGGACGCTCAGGAGGAGCACAAGGTCGAGATGAAACACAGAAGACGACACGTTCATGTTTATTTTGTGTTTAGTCTCTTATCCAAATATTGATTCATACCAGGAACTATTAATCATCCTGACGGCGGCCATTCATCATTACATACACTGTGTGTGTGTGTGTGTGTGTGTGTGCGTGTGTGTAAGAGATTAAACCCATGTCTTCTTGTTTTTAATTTCTTTATAATGTCCTAACACCAGAGTTTGTATCTTAGGGTTCTTTGTAGAACGGCAAATGTTTTTTGGAGAGAATTTAAAAGTTTTGGGCTGTAAAAGTTAAAAGTCGCCCCAGTGGTTATAGTTCTGTTTGTGCAGCTGATTCATTATTCAGACATTTAGACATGTGAGCAGTTGCTTTAACCTGGATTAACACTGTGTGATTTTCAGCCTGATTTTGCTGTTGTAGACAAAAATCCCACATCATAAAGGAATTCTGTGAGATGAGATCAGTGGGGTTTTTAAAATGCGTAATATGATGCTCACTCAGTGGCTGATTTAGTGCCACTGCAACCAAAAACAGCCAACGGCACAGTTCTGAATAAAGTGTGAGATCTGATAAAAATCTAGTCTAAAAGCCACCAATAAGAGGACATATAGGTAAAGCTGTAACTTTTTTCTGACATCTTCAGGACAGAGGGGTTTAGGCTTTGTGGTCTGTAAGTAACATATCAAGCTGTGTTTTTTGTCTTATTAACTTCATGAGAGGCTGATGAGGGAACTGTTTATAGCTGCTATAACATAAGAGAGAACAGGAACTAACTTGTTTCACTGACGTTCCACAACATTAAATGTAACTGTAATCGGATAAAAAGTGTGATGTGTTGTTCTTTAATAAATGTAAAAATTGTAACCATTGGTATATTGCTGTGGTATACGAGGAATAAAACACTAGGGGTCATGCTGTTATAGGAACAGACAGACAGACAGACAGACAGAGAGACTCAGCTCCTCCGTCCCTGTGAAATTTAAAAACACACAAAATACTTTCATATCCGTACTCTGATCTGAAACCTCAGAGACACACCACATCCAAGCAGCACACTGAAGGTCTCTACACACACACACACACACACACACACACACGTGCACACAGGGTTTATTACGTTAACAAATACTTACTAAATATCTCAGAGCCGTCAGTTAATATATACAGATTAGAAAATTTTTCTTAAAGTTCATAAAGTTCCTTTCCTTTTTTTTTTGCCTCTAATGAATAAAACTGCCATAAAACAGAGAAAAAACGTCCAAGTATTTAAATACTTTTGGCTGCCAGTGTTAAAAAGAAAACATTTTTATTCATTACAGGAATGTATAAAACAATAAACACACCTATTATACAAATCTGACACATTTTAGACAGGAGATACAGGAGAGGAGTGAGAGAAGGAATGTCTTGTGAAGGACAGGAACTCTCAGATGGAAAAAAATGCACAGTGTATGAAAGAAAAAGACAGAAAAGCAGACAGACAGACTCAGCTCCTCCGTCCTTGTGAAATATAAACACACACAAGACACTTTCATATCCATACTCTGATCTGAAACCTCAGAGGCACAACGCTTCCAAACAGTACACGTCTACCTTGGTGAAGGTCCGTACACACACACAGACACACACACATACACAATTGCTGTGTTTACACTGTACTGTCTGTGGTTCACAGTAGAGACGTCTCTGATGTCTCCAGGTTTGTCGTTTGTGGGCGTGTCTGCTCCCTCGGTTTTAAAGAAGCAGTTGGCTGGATATGGTTTAATTTTATTTGGTGTGTAGATTTACTTTTCATTGCATCTTACTGAAGATGATTATAATGCAAACAAAATAACAAACTTTCTTTTTACTGCTAAACTGTGAAGCTAAGAGAGAGTTTGCAGTATAATCCAGCACCATGCAAAGGTTTTGTGTTTTTATTTATTTGCTGTTTGATTCTCAATATGTTAGTTAGTTGTACTTTAAACAACAGCCCACAACTTACTAATTTACTAACTTACTAACAAGACAATTTCACCAAGCCTCATTTTGTTATTCAGTCCTTACATCAATCTGAAGCTTTTGGCAACATGACAGAACTAGAATGTTATTTTCCCCTGTGTGAAAGTCAACAAAACTATTCTTAATTTTTTTTTATTGACGACGATACAGTCACCTAATACAACAGAATACAATAAAATTACAACACATTGCTCTGTGCTGAAACACTAACAATATAAAACATCACATATATCTACTGATAATATTCAGATTTTTATTGCCTCTTAAATCTAGGTAGCAAAAAATGGGCAAAAAAGGAATAGAGCTCTGAGGGTTCAAATGCAGTTTAATTCTTTAATAAACTCAGGAGGTAAAGCGGTGATTATCAGTCTGTCCTCCATGTTTAAGCAAATCACAGAGAGGAACTGTGATTCTTTCTTTGTCTTAACTTTATTCTTTAAAGTAAAGCACTTTGAAATTTTGAGACAAAAGAAAGATTTGATTTGTCACTTTACTGCATTGTAAGTATAACTCTATTATAATTACATAAAATTATGCCGTCATTGTTGTTATTTATAAAATCTCCTAAGTGCTCGACTGCAGGGGGAATTCTGGAGGATCTGACTCTCACCACGTCTCCATCCATCTCACATTCTACACATCCTTCCCACAATTCCTGCATCTCTACATTTCTACCCACAGTCCCCTGTGTCTCCACATCATTCCCACAATCCCCTGCATTTGCAAATCATTCCCACAATCCCCCACGTTGGTACATCTTTCCCACAATCCCCTGCATCCGCAAGTCATTCCCACAATCCCCTGCGTCTGCACGTCATTCCCACAATCCCCTGCATCTGCATGTCATGCCCACAATCCCCTGCGTCTGCATACCATTCCCACAATCCCCTGCATCTCCACATCCTTCTGACAATACCCTGTGTCTGCACATCATTCCCACAATTCCCTGCATCTGCACACCATTCCCACAATCCCTTGCATCTCCACATCATTCCCACAATCCCTTGCATCTCCACATCATTCCCACAATCCACTGTATCTTATATTTTCCCCACAATCCATTTCGTTTCTACTTGCCACATCCACATGATTGAGATAAAAGTCATTTTTAACTACATGTTTAGCCCCGCCCCTTCACACCAATAATTGATTGTTAAATATTTTAAATAAATCTATAAATCTTCAGAAACATTAAACATTAATCACTTCATAATGAACCCCTTTATTTTATTGTTTGGTTCAGTCTGCAGATATTTCCCATAATCCTCTGTCTCGTTGAATGATATTAAAAGAATTCATTGCTTACAAAAGAAAACAATTTTATAAACTATATCAGAAATATTTTACAAATTAATATATTATAATAATAGAAAAAGAAATTTGCACAATAATAATAATAATAATAATAATTATTATTATTATTATTATTATTATTATTATTATTATTATTATTATACACTTGCACCACTGCTATTTATTTATTTGTTTGTTTGTTTGGTGGTTTTTATTTTTTGTCTGTGATAAACTGCTGTCTCATCCAGAGTGTATTCCCTCCTCATGCTCAGTGTTCCCAGGATAGACTCCGGATCCACCTCTACCCTGGATAAAACACTTACTAAAAAATGGGCCAAAAAGGCAAAATATTAAGCTTTTAATGATCTTAACAGCAGCTCAGTGATTAGGAAATTAGCAAGAATTAAACCAATAGATAAAGGAAGTTAGTATGGGAAGCTTTTCCGTGTCTTTTCTTTAAATATTTAAGCCTCGTGGCCCTTGATGGCTGCATCTGGTGTGGAAGATCACCAAATAATGACTAATCTTGAACAAAAAAAATAAAAATCCCAGAAGATATTTTTGGAAAATTTTGTACACCCAGACATGTGTTAGTTTGAATTTTACATCAAATATTTTTGAATTTATATCTAGCTTTCCCCAAACAAACAGTTCACTGCAGCGAAAGTAAACGAGCAAATGGAGACACAGGAGCTCTCAGGAGTGCATTCGTTTAATTCTTGCTCATTTTCTGACCAATGATTCATTGTTAAGACCATTAAAACTTAATATTTCCTTTTTTTTGCCCAGGAGTGTTATATATTTTTGGATAATTGTGCAGTTGTTCAGTTATTTTTTTTATTAATATATTTATTATTAATAATATTTGGCAACTCCATCACTGAACAAACATTCCAATAAAGCACAAGTTGAACTTGAAATTGGGGGGCAAGTAGCATGTGTGTGTGTGTGTGTGTGTGTAAGTTTGTGAAATTTCCATATGGCAATAAAACGTCTGCCACTTTAGTTATTGAGTTTCTAATGCATGCCAGGTGTGTGTGTGTGTGTGTGTGTGTGTGTGTGTGCTTCTATAAAACTCTCCGTAGCCTGATTTTTTTTCTTCAGTGGGCGTTTTAGTGAAACAATCTGACCACGTTACAGAAACCAGAACCACAACGACACAACAGCCGTCTCAGTTTCCGTTTCATAAAATCCAATAATAATCACATAAATTCACTCAAATCTAATCTCAATAACTAAATAAATCCCCTGGAAAGGAGAATAAAAGGTTTTGTTGAGTATTACACTTCACTGGATCATTTCTGAAGTGTACTTTGTTATTTATTTGAATTATGTGAGCGGTGATGGTGTGTGTGAAGCTGTTTCAGAATGTTAACATCATTTCTGTCCAAATAAAACCAAAATACAGAATTTCAATCAAAATTAATAAACACTATCAATGCAGCTGGTGACATCTTTATGTCCACATCTTTCCACTAATCCTCTGGGACGTGTATTTATTCATTTATTTATTCATTTAAATTATCTTTGACGAAATATCTGTATCATTTTATTTATTAAAATCTCAAGAAATCATGTTGAATGAAATCAGTCAACAACTCACAAGATGGAAATCATGAAAAATGAAGAAGAAGAAGAAGAATACATTATTAAATTGTCATTTTTTTTTTAAATTATCATATCATTAAAATTATCATATCACATCATATCATTATTTAACCCTAAAAAATGTTGCTGTCTGTCGAGCAGAAATGGTTAGAATTAATTTGACCCTAATTTACAATAAAATAAATACATAATATACATACTGTACAGTATATACACTATAACATATATTAATATATATATTAATTTTTAATAACTGTAACATATAACGTCATTTTATTTAGTATTTTGTTCTATGTAATATATCAATAGTCGCCACTAATGGTGTGTGTGTGTGTGTGAAAGGAAGTGAAATAGACATGAGAAAAACTGAATTTCACCCTGGAGTGTCAACCAAAACACAAAGGGATGTAAAGTTGGAGGCTGTTACGCTTCCGTCCTCACCTCAGGAGAAGCACGAGAGAGCGAACTCACACTTATCTAAAAGTTTTGGCACCCCTCTGTCATTGGGGAAAAAGACCACAACGGCGCAGATCTGATGTGGATGGATGGAGGTTTATTCTAATTCTATGTATTAACAGCAGGTACAAATTAAACATTAAACTCCAGCTGATTGTTAACTTCACACATTATTACAAGTTAAAAGTCATTTTAAATATAAAATTCACAGTATGATTAAAATTCTACGTTTGCATCATGATGGTTTGTTTTATGATTTTAAAATCCAGGAGAAATTCACTTAAAATCACCTTTTAATAACTTACAGCCTGTTGCATCTGCACGTCTTTCCCACAATCCTCTGCTGCAGTGGCAGTTGTTAACAATATTTTATTTATTATGGGGTTCATGATTTTATTTAGTCACAGAAGTGGAAATCACAACACACTATTATCAAAATTATTGTGTTTATGATTGTGTTCCTGTTACTATGTTGGATTTTTCATTGTATTTACATTTACAGTGTTTAGCAGATGTTCTTATCCAGAGTGATTTACAGGAGTTCTGTATAATCTCTATCAGAAACATCCTCATTCTAGTACACATAGTTCAGGGGCTTAGAGTACTATTGAGCTACATCCCTATTAGAGATGAGTTAGTGGCGTTTGTCTTGTCACTTGATTGTGGTTTAATTCAAACCACAGGTAGATCTGTTGGTAGAAATTTCAGGAATAAACCTCTTCCTCGCTCTAATAAATAATCAAAATATTACAGTACACATTTAAATAATGAGTCCAATATTTGATTAATTGAATTATGTTCATAAAATAAATTTCTTTTAAGGTCTGTGAAATTTAGTTTACAGTTAAAGGTGTCCTGGATTGCAAACTGTTTGAGAACCTCTGATATAAATTATATATTGATTTGATTTTAAATCATATTGAAGACAAGAGCTAACTGGGAAAAAATGAATAATTAAACATTCAACAAATAAAACAAAAGATGTACATGATACAATAAAAAAACCTACATAATACAGAAATCAATAAACAGAAATATTTTAAACATGTTTATATAAAACATTACATTCTGCCCCCTGAAATGTTCACATTTATCCAAAAGGGTGACATTATGAATACATGAATACATAAATCATCTAAATTAATAACACAATAATACTAAATAATAATAACATACTTTTACATGTGTAAAATCTATTTACATTTCTTCATCCAGTTTCTTCATACAGTTTATATTTACTTACATGCTATTGATGAGTTCAGTTTAAATCCATTTTGTTTTCTCTGTCTCTCTAAAATGGAGTTTATTTCTCCTCCAGCTGTGTCTCTGTCTCTGTATGAACACATCTGTCCTCAGTGTGAGGGGAAAAAGTTCACTTTAATCCACAAACACGAAAACAAAGAGGCACTTCACAGAATCGCGAGTCTCCGGGTTGCCAAAGTGGATATTTTTACACAGAAAAAATTAAATACATTTATTTAAATAAACTATATTGAATTAAAAATAAGAATGCAAAAGTGTTAGATATATAAATGGATTTTAGTATAATGTGTATATATAGTGGGAGGTTTTGTTGTAATTTTTTTATTTGATAATGGCAACGAAGTAAAAATAAACAGTTAAATTGAAGTCTGTGTTGTGTATAGCCCAATCTGGCAACCCGCCGGTGTTGTTTCCGCTAGGAGGCGCTGTGACACTACAGACAGGAAAAGCTGTAGGGTTGCCAGATTGCGTCAAGTTTAAAATAACTCTAGATTTGGGGAAAATGAGAAGGTTCTAATTCTCTGAAGTGTTATTAGATTGCTCCTCCAGGAGAACCTTTAAAGATTTGAGTAGAACCCGGGAACAGATGGGGTCTCTTTCAGCAAAGATTACAAACAGAGCTGGTTTATAACGATAGAACTGTTGACCATACGAACAACCCTTGAGGATCCATTTTCCCTAAATATATTTTTCCAAGAAAAAAGTGCAGTGCACGGTCAGTGCACTTTTTAAAATAAAAATCAAGATAGAGGTTAAAAAGATCAATCTGGCAACTCAGAGGGGGGCAGTATTAGCACCTCTCTCTGTCTCTCTCTCTCTCTCTCTCTCTCTCTCAGTATTCTCAGTCTGGCTCGCGCAAGGTTCAGTTCAGTCAGATGAGCGCGCGCAGTGGAGAGAGAGCACCGCACCACACCGCACCGCTCACGCGCTTCAGGGGATTTTTAACACAGTGTGTGTGTGACTGCGGGTGTATGTGTGAGACTTGTGCCATGATGTGTGTGCATGCGCGTGCGTGCTTCTGTACCGAGAGAGAGCGTGTGTGTGAAGAGCGCGAGCACTTATTCCGATCCTGACCCAGCCGCGCACACACTCACTCACGCACGCACGCATACACGCACCGGACCGGAGACACGGAGATAACTCACACACACTTACACACACACAGAGGCTCCCAGATTTTTCCCTGACCCACGGACACGGGGCAGAGAGCGCGCGACAGGAAGAGTGGAGGAATCATTCCCGGGATGAGTTCCTCGCGCTAGAGCGCTCCGGGAATTCTACTGGATTGAATGAGGAGTGAATGAGGAAGATCCCAGAGCGCGCGCACAGGAGTCCAAACTGGTGTTCTGGCATTTTCACACGGTTAAATTTTGGGAATTAATAGCAGAGCGCTCGCGCTGCTTCCTGTATGAACTATAACAGATAATAACTATTTATAACTCCTTATAACTCATCTGCGCGAGACTTTTGGATTACAGGATCATTTCAGATTTGCCTTATTTCATTTTTTTTGTCCCGGTTTATGGAGGTTTTGTCCCGGGCTAAAGCTGCAGGACTGTAGGTTCGCCTGTTCCCCCGCTGCTCTTCTCCACCAGTCATAAATGGATTATTGGCTGATTTTGTGCGGCTTTTTGCTGCGCGTGACTTCCGCTGTGGAAGGTAAAAACTCTCACTGTATTTCTGCTTTAGATTTCATTTCTGAATCCAGTGAATTATTCCACTGTTATTTCTATTTGTGTGTTTGTGTGTGTGTGTGTGAGTGTGTGTGTGTGTGTGTGAGAGATATGAGCTGTGAGGATTTCATGCGAGCACACCTCTGAGTACTAGTTATTATTATTACTATTATTATTATTATTATTATTATTTAAATGTTTATAATTTAACATGTATACATTGCATGTGTTATATAGATGATGATTTATTTAAATAATGCAAAACAAACAAACACACACACACACACACACAACACACACACAAACAGGTCTGTGTATTACTCCTCTTTTTTGCATACATCATCTTATCTTATCTTTTAATTCTAATGAAGGGGAAATGAGTGTCTCCTTTCCAAACACACACACACACACACACACACACACAATCACTCACACACACACACACACACACACACACACACAAACACACACAGATGGGGGGTGGGGGGCTGCATTTACCATTAATTTCTGTGAAACTTATTTACTCTTGATAATACATTTTGTAGTTTGACCCTGTAACGCAGTGTTATGTCGCTCTTATGCGGTGTGTGTGTGTGTGTGTGTGTGTGTGTGTGTGTGTGATTAGTGTAAAGACCTACAGTAACACACTCTGTACACGAAAAATCACTAGGATCCACTAAAACCCTTTTGAAGAGATTTCTATAGAGATCAGAGGCTTTATATTTGATCAGATTTTTCATTCAGGTTTTAGTGACGCTCTCGTTCAAGTTTCTCAGTGAGAATTCTTACAAACTGAAAGATTTTACAGAAAGATTTTCTTTTCTTCTCTACGTCACACTTTCTCCTCCAGTGCCACCTCGCTCAGGCCTTTTCCCCTGTAATTTATTCCAGTTTAATCTGCGATGATTGTTGTATTTCAGATAAATACGTCATCTCTAAGTGTGTGTGTGTATTAACTCTAACATCATCACACTTTCTCCACTTTCACACGAACACACACACACACACACACGTCTTTATTTATCATTTATTCCTGTTCAAATCATTTCTTTTGGAAAAATACTTGCTGTGAGCGTGAGTATAATATGATAACACTGTAGCACATGTCTCCCTGTCATACATTTTTCATTTCCAGTCCTGTGTGAGTCTCTTAAAATCGGCTCCTCTTTAATTCAGGCTTGTATTTTTTATGTAAAAATATATTTTAATATATTTTACATACAACCAATTCTTGTTTTATTATTGATTGATTGATTGATTTTTAAAATATATTTTTACATTTATTTTTTTAAATTGAAAATAGGGTCATAATAGATCAGCACAGTAACACACTCCATAGGTCGCACTTTCTCTGCTTTAATCCCGAGCTCAGTGTTTATAGATTTATTTTCGACAGGTAAATCCATAAAAGGCAGGATTATTATAGTTCCTGTATGAATGATGTGAGATTAGTTATCTTTTGATAAATACATCCTGTATAATTCAGTAGTACATGGTGATGTGTTTTATTCCACTTTTTACTCTTTATCTTATCTTTTCATGCTGATTAAGGGGAAATGGGTTCAGTCCCAAATCACTCACACACTTTTTTTGTTCGTTCAGACTGGCCCAAGCTGATATAGACCTCTTTTTATGACTTATTCCTGTGTGATCGACTTATTTTAGATAAAAAATTCCTGTGTGAGGAGTATAATAGTCTACAATAATGCAGCGATTAACTCTGTGCCGTACTCTCTCCACGTTTTGACCTTTACATTCTCATTCTTGCCCAATTCTATTTTGAATTTTAATAACTACGTTGTGTATAACATGGTAACATTCTACATGATCATGTTTAACTATCTTTTTTTTTTTTGCTTTTTTTGCTCCGTATCTGCATTTTAATCTATGTTAAGATGAAATCAAGGCCTCTCCCAAATACCCAGCTCACGAAACACTCACACACACACATAGACGTGCACACGCACGCACACACACACACTTTCACATTCTGATGTTCAGACCAGAGTGTGCTCCTGTGCTCCTGTGCCTGCTTTATTATCATTTATTATCCTGTGTAATTGATGTTAATTGATTAATTTTGTTAAAGATGCCCTGTATGACACAATGACACACACTTTCTGCTTATTTAATTCTGTTTATTGCTGACTGATACACTCTGCTCTGAGTGATACACTCCACTCTGTCGCCATATTCATTAATATGTTAATTTATTTATCACGCGTTTATATTTTCCCATAAGAGCATTTTCATCAGATTAAACACTGGAGTGCTCAGTCTTAAGTCAGCTATTTATTTATTTATTTATTTATTTATTTACTCGCTCTGGACCTTGGTTGCATTATGAATATTAAAATTCTTCCGTATGTGTATAAAGAGTAGATTGTAATCCACTTTTAGTGCCGTGTTCTTGGTGACCGTCACTACGAGGCCGTACCTGACACACACACACACACACATGCATACACACACACACACACACACACACACACACACACACACACACACACACACACACATGGACTCATTTACACACATCGTATTTCACATTTCACACTCACATCACACTTTAATGCACTTTCAATGATTCTTTTCTACAGAATAATGCTATGGAAGTTTATTTAGAATGATTTTTTGCTGAATTAAAGTTTAATTTATGTAGCTAGTGCATTTCTCAAACTCAAGGTCACTTTATAATTTTGGAAAAAGAAACACAGAGACGAGAAATCGTGATCTTACACAGATAATGAAATCTCCATGAAGCCTCTGGAAAGGATCCAGAGCAGGCAGTTTAGATGAATTCTTTTTTAAGAATTATATTTACATCATTGTTAATAATGAATTCAGACTTTTTTTACTCGTTTATAAGGCTATACAGATCTGAAAGTTGATGATACGCACTAAAATGAGATTTGACTACAGATAAGTCGTCTCACACGCCGTGTGTTTTTATGATACTGATTTTTATTTCCTTATCAGTTATATTTGACTGTAGATCCACTCACACAGAGGTTTATAATGCGGATATCAGATATCAGTTTATTATCATAAATGTGTTAGGGTCAGGAAATTAGAACAGCTAATGTATATGTGTGTGTGGTGTGTTTGTGTGTGTTTCCACAGTAAAATCATATATACTCGTTGATGCTGTTATGGTGTTCATGTAGTGTGTCATTAACACTATTACATTCAGTACAGTCTTGCAGTAAAAGTGAACACAATGCAGGAGATATTTAGACTCTAAATCATCTGATACTTATGAAATGATTGAATGACTATTCCCTGAATATTCCTTATTAGATATAATTTTGTGATTTCATATATATATATATATATATATATATATATATATATATATATATATATATATATATATATATATATATATATATAATAAAATGAAAAGAAGTGAAGTGGGTGTGATTAATTATGTTAATTACACAACAACAGTATGAAGTTTATAAATAGATAGTTTATAGATTATAGTTTATAAATAGTAAATCCAAATTCAGTTTTTTTGTCTCTGTCAAATAAATTTAAACACTAAATCATCAATTTCAGATTTATACCCATATATACCCTCGTGTGTGTGTGTGTGTGTGTGTGTACTACTGCCACGTTACACACAGTAAAAACATATACAGTATACATGGGTATACAAGAGTTGAAACTCTTTCTCTGCGTATATAATCTGAGGTGCGCATATATATATATATATATATATATACATATATATATATATATATATATATATATATATATATATATATATACACACCAAACATGTTCCTTTTATTAAATGTAATTTTGTGATCTAAAAGAGAAATTGTGGATTGTCTCTATCAGGAGAAAGTATGTTAGTTCTGGATTTTTTATACATATCAGTAAATTTAGACTCCAGATTGCTATCAATTTCACATCATATGTGTTTTTTTTTTTTTCACGCGTCTGTGCTGAAGTTAAAAGAGCAGACATTTTTAACGTTCTCTCTGAACTCGTGCTGTACAAAACTCAGAAACTACAAACTTTCACATCACACGGCTCATTTATAAAAGCATGTGTGCAACATTAGAGCTCTTTTACACCAGTCCAGACGTATTTTGTGTCTTTATCAGTAAAGCTGGAGACGAAATTATTATCTGCTCCATTTACTTATCACATTTCACATGGAGCCATCTGCTGCATTTTATTACTGAATTTCTTATTACATGTCATTTCCTGATTTTGGGCATCTGATCCAGTTTAGATGATTAGATAGATTGATTATTAAATTTAAAGGTGGTTTATCCTTTAAATGAAATTTTGAAGTAAATTGAAATGTTTTCTCGTGGGTATTATGTGCCCTTTAAATATTTTAAGTGTTCTGTCTTTAATCCGGCGCTCTATTTATCTGTTCAATTGCACGATTAATAGACAGTCAGAGAGAGAGATAGTTTAGCTAGTGACACAGTTTGGACTTTTAACTTCACGTGTTGTATGTCTCGTTTCTGAACGATGGTCTCTGATGAATCTAATTGCAATATAGATATTTATTTATTAATTATAAGCAGCACTGTATTAAACAATGCCCACAGTAATACATACATTAAGTAGTACATAAACATTGTTTATTATTATTATTATTATTATTATTATTATCATCATCAGATCTTTTATAATTGCGCATATGCACTAGAATTAATTAGAATGCATTTTGTATTGAACGTGTATTTAATTCTAATGTAAATGAGTTAGAGGAGAGTTATTTATCATTCTTTAGCTGAGCTGGTAGAGGAATATTAAGAACTATTACAGTTTATTTATTAAACTACGTTACATCTGCTGTAGTGTGTACGTTACAGAATTTTGAGAGGAGCCGTCAGCAGAGGCCGTACGCTCGAGCAGTGAGATGAAGCCTGTCGTGTTTAGACGGCAGTGTGAAGAAAGCTGTCTGATAAAAGTCCTTATATTGGACACATTATTAAAAATGTTAAAATATTTCCATAATATGATAATTATTTTAGATTTGATCATGGGAATAAGTACTACTGTGATTAAATTATTAAATGATAGAATAATAGGACTGCCTTTATGCATATGAAAGAAGCCGCAGTGCTGCTTTCAGCTGGCTGTGTCCTTATCCCTTATCTAGGAAGGTTTTATTACTTACTCCATGACAGCTTTATTCCTTATCCCGGGACAGAGTTTTATCTCTTATTTGCGAAGGTTTTATCCCTTATTTGGGACAATTTTATCCCTTTGTGCTGGGAAAGTTTTAATCCTTTATCTGGGATAATTTTTTTTTTTTTTTCCAGGACAGTTTTATCTTTTTTCTTGGGAAAATTTTACCCTTATCCTGGGACATATTGTATCTCTTATCCCAGAAAAGGTTTTATATCCCAGGAGAGTTTTATCCCTTATTCTGGGAAAGTTTTATCCCTTATTTGGGGAATTACTATCAAGTATCCAGGACAGTTTTATCCCTATCCTGGGACAGATGTTATCCCTTATCTTGGGACAGTTTTATCCTTGTCCTGGGACAGATGTTATCCCTTATCTTGGGACAGTTTTATCCCTATCCTGGGACAGATGTTATCCCTTATTTTGGGACAGTTTTATCCCTATCCTGGGACAGATGTTATCCCTTATTTTGGGACAGATTTATCCCTATCCTGGGACAGATGTTATTCCTATCCTGGGACAGATGTTATCGCTTATTCCAGGTCAGTTTTATTTCTATCCTGGGACAGATGTTATCCTTTATCCTGGGACAGATGTTATCCTTTATCCCGGGACAGTTTTATCCCTATGTTGGGACAGATGTTATCCCTTATCTCGGGACAGTTTAATCCCTATCCTGGGACAGATGTTATCCCTTATTTTGGGACAGATTTATCCCTATGCTGGGACGGATGTTATCCTTTATCCTGGGGCAGTTTTATCCCTATCCTGGGACAGATGTTATCTCTTATTCCGGGATAGTTTTATCCCTATCCTGGGACAGTTTTATCCCTATCCTTGGACAGTTTTATCCCTATCCTGGGGCAGGTGTTATTCCTTATCCTGGAACAGTTTTATCCCTGATCCTGGGATAGTTCTGATAAAAAAATTAGACTCATTATAATCATGAGAACTCTCTAATATCCACAAATGCCCAGTGAAAATAAGTGATGTGTGTAAAACTTCTAAAAAGAAAGTTTTGTTTAGAAACTTGAGTAAACACACACATGAATTAAAGACAGAAAATAAATATTATCATGATAGTCATTAAAACATTCATTTCACTTATTCAATTATTAAACAGCATAATATGATATGTTTATTATTGTACGTTCTTAAACTCGCTCTCTCTCTCTTTCTCTCTCTCTCTCTCTCTCACACACACACACACACACACACACACACACACACACTTTCTCTATAAACGCAGTCTTTATAAACAGATGATTTGACCTCTTCACTTTTACTGCTGGATAATAAACGAGTGCAGAGACATCACTCACAGTTTACTGCTCTAATTAAACATCACCACTGAGAGACAGGGAGAGAGACAGGGTGAGAGACAGGGAGAGAGAGAAAGACACACGTTTACTCTTCATTTTAATACAGACCCACAGTGTAAATAAAACTGATAACATCACACAATTACATGGACTCTGTGCGTAGGTGTGTGTGTGTGAGTGTGTGAGTGCATGTGAGAGTGAGTGCATGTTGAACAGATGTCCGCTGAGTGCAGTCGGCCATATAGGGGCTACGAGACCCAGTCATGTGACCTCTGACCACACACACACACACACAGACACACACACACACACACACACACACTCCATTTCAGGCTGCTAGCTCAGTACTAACAGGAGCACCAGTGAGTGGTTAGAATGGTGAGTCACTGTACTAGTGCACTAGATAGTATTGTAGCCTACAGTGGTGAAGTACTGCTCTGAGACATTGTTTAGTACATTAGTAGGTATTTGAGACACAGCCACAGGCAGTGAAGCGAATAGAGTTCTAAACGCTGAGAGAGCTAGGTAACATTGCTTGCTAAAGCTGCTACTAGTGTGATACACACTACTGAGTACACTCGTATGGCGGTTTAGAACACAGACGTGACATTCTGTGATTGGCTGGCCTTGTTTTAATGACATCATTTTGATGCTCCAAACAAAATTCACCATTTTATGTGTGAGCACTGTGTGTTAGAAATAAGCAACTCAGCTAATCGTGTGTGTGTGTGTGTGTGTGTGTGTGTGTGTGATCTGAATGCACAACTTGCCTTTTTCAGCTTTTTAACACTCTGAACTGGCAAAAATCCCTGTGCTGTGTGTATGTATGTGTGTGTGTGTGTGTGTGTGAGAGAGAGAGAGAGAGACCACCCGAGCAGAACGACAGAGATGGATAGGGAATAAAGACAGAGAAAGAGAGAAGGAGAGACAGAGAGAGGTGGGTGTCAGAGTGAGACGGATGTTTTTGGCTTTTTTTGGGGGGTGTGAGACGGGAAGTTTAGAGAGTGAGACGGGTAGTTTTGGGTGTGATTAGGATGGTTTGAGGAGTGAGACGGGTGTTTTGGTGTGTGAGACGGGAAGTTTAGAGAGTGAGACGGGTAGTTTTGGGTGTGATTAGGATGGTTTGAGGAGTGAGACGGGTGTTTTGGTGTGTGAGACGGGAAGTTTAGAGAGTGAGACGGGTAGTTTTGGGTGTGATTAGGATGGTTTGAGGAGTGAGACGGGTGTTTTGGTGTGTGAGACGGGAAGTTTAGAGAGTGAGACGGGTAGTTTTGGGTGTGATTAGGATGGTTTGAGGAGTGAGACGGGTGTTTTGGTGTGTGAGACGGGAGGTTTAGGGGTGAGACGGGTAGTTTTGGGTGTGATTAGGATGGTTTGAGGAGTGAGACGGGTGTTTTGGTGTGTGAGACGGGAGTTTTAGGGAGTGAGACAGGTAGTGTCACATGACCACACAGTCTCACTCTGGGGATGTCTCATGCTTTTTCAGGTTTTGACGTGGATTTTCAGAGTGGTGTGTGTTAGTAACAGCAGGCATGTGCTTATATACTGTCTGTCTGAGTTTGATGCATTATAATACACACTATATTTTATTTTACTCACCTGCTCAGTGTAAGTGCAGTGATCAGTGTTAATTTCAGTTGGAAATATCGCAATGTAGTGATTTATCGATAAATCGTCCCAGACTTTAACTCTGACTCAGTTACAGCTAAGCCGATACAGTGAAGTCTGAAAGAAAACAGAGCTCAAACAGGAACATGTGGTTTTCTCCCTGTGGACCTGCACACACACACACACACACACACAGAGGGCTGTAACAGGACTCAGGCCGATATGTGAAGTCCTGCCATGTTTCTGCCAGATGACCAGCACACACTTAACAGATTCAACACCACAGTGGAGTTTCAGAGACCAAACAAAGACCCCCCATGAACACACACACACACACACACACCCCCCCCTCCCCTCCAAATGTTTATCTCATTATTGATCAAACACTTTCATCTGTCTTTATGTATACACTCATTTACATAGCCTTAAATTCATATCGATGTCTGAAATCATTCAAGTCCTGAGCTGACCCAAATACTGATAAAAATTCTCTCTCTCTCTCTCTCTCTCGCTCTCTCTCTCTCACACACACACACACACACACACACACACACACCTCTAGGCTGTAGTAAATGATTGAGTGTTGTGGCTGAGAGAAGGTGAGTGTCGGTTTGTGATTAGTGACCTGATCACGTGTGAAAAGTGCTTAGAACGGCTACTGGACTTCCACTGGACCATAAAACATCTTCTGCAGTTCTCACACACACACACACACACACACACACACACTTTTTAACCCTTTCTTTGACCTTTTTTTCCCAGCATGAAGTTTCTAACACTCAGCTCAGTTTCTCCTATGTCCCAAGTCAGTCTTAGCTCCCTCTTCCCTACGGTGGAGAACCATGTACACTACGTAGTGCACTAATTCAGAGTACATTAGATCGTTCTGATCTGTCTCTGAGTGTTAGTGAGCATCCTGTTCCCTCCGTAGTGTCTCTGAGTGTTAGTGAGCTTCTCCTTCCCTCCGTGTCCCTCCTGAGTGTTGATTGTGTTGGTATAAATGTGAGGAGACACCCAGGGCAGTGAGGTAGAGTTTTACTAAGTAGTGCACTCTATAGGAGGGGTAATTACAGAAGGACAGGAGGTGTGAAACAGTGGGGTGTGTATTAACCTCAGCAAATGTGCTAGTGCTTCCTCCCACACAGACACACTCACACACACACACACACACACACACACACACACACACAGACAATCATACACACCTGTAATACAGTATCACAAAGTAATTTATAATTTTACAGATAGATAGACTCTATATGGAGTTATATTAGTGAAGAGTGATGGAGGCTTGTTGGAGAAATATAAGTACTGCTCTGCCTCACACACACACTCACACACACACGCACACACACACAGTCTGAGTGTGTGTTATTAAGGGGCAGTGGAGCTGAACAGCTCAGATGAGAGACAGACAGCCCGAGCGTGACGTGCTGAGAGCAGGACAATAGGACAGACGGGTGATTTGGGACGAAGCCGACATGCTGCAATGAATTTAGTGAAGTCTCAGAAAGAAGGGCACATTCTCCATCTCCGTATTGGAACTCAGCCACACAGACATCGGCATCAGTCAGACAAGTTTCATCAATCTCAGTCTCACCTCCAACACTTTCTGTCTCCCTCTCTCTCACTGTCTCTTTCACGTTTGTGTCCCAACAGCGTTGTCTATGCTTACTGATAAGATTTGACAGCGTGTGTGTGTGTGTGTGTGTGTGTGTGTGTGTGTGTAAGAGAGAGAAATGGAGATATGTCTTTAGGCATTGCTTTCACAGCAACTCAATCACTGTGTATGTATGCAAATTGCCTTCTTATTGACACCTACATGATAGGTGGAGTGTGTATGTAAGAGCGTGTGACTGTGTGGCAGTGTGTGTGTGTGTGTGTGTGTGTGGTTGACTCAGACAAGACATGTCACCACGTCTTAGCAGAACAATGCTGATGTTCCAGTTCCAGCAGCAGTACACAGTTTTCTTTCTCCCACGCTGGCTGTGTCCCAAACGCAGTATGTGCTATCAGCTCACTCTGATAACTAACGTGTGGTTGGAGTGTGTGAAGAAGCAGAGTTACTGTTACCACCCCGAAGTAGATTATTTTCCTATAACAACACGTATTTAATTCCTCTTATACCATAGCAATTTACCAATTACAATTTTTATTTAGTAAGAAACTGTCATACTTTTTATCAGTTTATAGTTACATTTTATTTTCACAAAACAATGAAGTTCCTGTTCTCACTTGTGTTGTAGCAGCTGTAAACAGTTGTTCCCTCGCCAGCCTCTCTTTTTTTCTTTCTCTTGAAGTTAATAAGACAAAAAGACACAGTTTTTTTTTTACCTCTGACTGTTACAAAGCAGTGACACTGGAGACTCCTTCCAAACACCTTACAGAAAACTTCTCCGCATCACCTATTAGCAGCACTCGGCACATCAAAAATGAAAAATTATCTGAAATGTTTGACTTCCTGTTTTTGATGGACCTCACTCCATGAATTGTGAACTTCATTGATTAACTCAAAGAGTCTCATATTAATCCATCACACACACACACACACACACACTTTAATTTTTTAAATGGCGATTAAATCTCTAGCATTCTCCTTCGGCCCCGTCCGGAATCGAGCTGTATAGATCGACCAGCAGCTCCAGACTAATTAGCCGACCAAGTGGCGTCCGATCGAAGCGAGGTCTCATGAATAAGTAAGGGGAGCGGGAGGCTGCCTGCTTAATTAACCACGGAAGTGAAACCTGCTCCCTCATGGCCTTCGTTTCCCCCTACAGAGTGTGTTTATGTGGATAGAAACACCACCCAGCCGTCCACCATTGATTGATGGGTCGCTAAATTGAATCAGGTATCATCGCCATGCGCTTAGCCGCTAATCCCACAGGGAGAGAGGGGAAGAGAGGAGAGAGGGATCTGCTGTCTATCTGACACTCCTCATGTAAAATAATGCAGAATATCACACACACACTCACACACACACACACACACTCACACACACACACCATCTGGTGCTGCGTTATCCGACTCTTCTGTTTGTCTGCTCAGTCTTTTCATGTCAATATGGCAACTTTCACACCCTTCTGTGGTTTTTTCTCACTTCAGAGTCTCTGAAGATTTTCCTGCTCCCTGTTAGATGCCTGCACTGCTCTTGGCTCCGTCCCAAATCCACAAAGTCACGTCTTATTCGCCGTTTTAATGCTTTGTCCCAACAATAGAACTCAGGAAATATTTTATGGTGGTTAATCGATTTTGGAGTGTTCATACAGTGTGCGTATGTGTGTGTGTTGGTATTACGCAGAATGCACTGTGAGTGTTTTGTGTGTGTGTGTGTGTGTGGACTGTCAGGGTGTGGAGGACCAAAGCTCTGTAATTACATCAGTAGCCGCCAGAGCAGCTTCATGGCTGATGGGTGTGTGTGTGTGTGTGTGTTTGTGTTTGTGTGTCTGTGTGTGAGACCTGTCATTATCTCTCTACCTGCTGATTCTATTCTTCACACACACACACACACACACACACACACACGCCGACTTTCTGTCCTGTGAGAATCTGAAAATCTCTTTGTCCTTTGACTTGTGCTGTTCTAGTGTTATATGTTGCCGCTGTCAACACACACACACACACACACACACACACACACACTGTTTATCAGTAAATGATTTACTGGATTACTTTGACCTTCAGCTTATCACATAGTAACACCAGTCACACTTCCTTACCTGTCTGTCTCTCTCGCTCGCTCTCTCTCTCTCTCTGTCTGTCTGTCTCTTTCTCTCTTTCTCTCTCTCTATGTATATATCTGCCTCTGAGTATAAAAGAAATAAAAAATAAAATTAAATTAAAGTAACGAATAAGCATATTCGTTATTACGTAAATAAAAAGGATCAAATTAAACAAAGAAGGGACTAAAAAGAAAGAAAGAAACAAAGAAAGAAATATAGAAAGAAAGAGAACAAATATGTAAGATAGCAGAATGAACGATGAGAAAATGAAAAGAAGAAAAGAAAAGGAAACAGAAAAGAAATAGAATGAAAGAATGTGAGATTATAATGAGTGTATGTGTTGAATCGATCATGCTGATTGGTCCCACTATGACATCATCAGCAGTTAGCTAAATTTAAATTTCCTTTCTGCAAACTTTTATGTCCATAAAATCATCTTTTTTAAATAACACTAAGTGTGTGAACCGGGTCGAGAGCTGAGAGCTAAAAAAGGTGACTCAACCGAGGGGAAATGAACAAGGGGAAGTCAACTAGGCCACATCAAAAGTGCACTTCACACAAAAGTATTCCTCAACTCTGTCATTGGCACTTTTTTGCTAAAGCATTGGAAGTCATTTAGCATGAGGTCTAACAAGTCGTTGTGTTAGCGCAGCATGAGGTTAATGAAGTGTGTGTTGATTAAATAACACTGATTTATCAGCGTCAGCCATTTGGGACATGAGCGAAAATACGCTCACAGACATGAATAATAATAATAATTATCCTCGCTCTGAGTTAATGACACTAAAGAGAACGTAAACACACAACACAGCGAACGCAAAGCGTGAGACAGAAACATATCAACATATAAATAAATACAGATCATTAACACACAGCTGTTTATCATTATACTCAGGGGCTCTGTCTCAAATCACACAACACACACACCCACACACACACACACACACACACAATGTTTTAACACTGTGTAGTACTGGGTAACGTCTGTAATCAAACATTCCTATTATGCATTAATTAGAAATCGAAAACACATATACTACTCTACAGACTACTCTGACACACTAATACTAGTGCACTAGTATGTGCTTTGGGACACATCCCTTGAAAAGTGAAGATGTGATGAAGTGTGTGTTTGTCTCTCTGTTCTTGATGATGTCATATTGTTGGCCTTCTTTGTTTATTAGAACACAGCCTGTCTCGTTCATCCATTCTCAAACCCTCTGTGTGTGTGTGTGTGTGTTTTTCCCTTAACAAGCTGTCATGAGAGTCAGCAGTAGAGCTAACCAATCACCTGGAGATCATTAACAAGGGAAGTAAGGATGGGATAGTGACTCTCAAACACTTTATTCGCTGCGAAGCTCAGTGATCATGGTGATTACGGCTGTGTCCCAAATCCAACTGTTTGATTGAAGTCGTCTTATTAGGCAACAGGAACATGTGGTTTGAGACAGGAAACAGACGGTGTGTGACAAAAAGTCACTAGCACTGAGAGCTAATTAACTAATTAGTGTGACTGAGACAGCGCTGTGCAGAAATCAGCACTCAGATAAAACCTGACAGAGACAGGAAGTGCTTCTAGTCCTGATTCTTTGTGTTCTAACATTAGGGACGGAGCCGTAGAATGGACAACTTTCTAATAAGAATGCTAATTAGATGCTAAATGTAGCATTTGGGATGGAGCAGAGAAAATTCAAGCCTAGATAATTAAATATGTGGCAGCTGTGCTTTATTGTGCGTAGCAGTGTGTGTGTGTGTGTGCGTGTTTACACACGTTGTTGGGAAACATTGACAAATGTGCAACACTTCAATTTTCACACCCTCACCAAGGTGTCCTGTCTCTGTCTCTGTCTCTCTCTCTCTCACACACACACACACACACACACACACTCTTGAACAGCTGGCAGTGTGTGAAGAAGCTCGGCAGTGTTGTAGCACCGCAATATAGTCAGGCTGAGTGTAAGCTGGGTGTAATGTGTGTGTGTGTGTGTGTGAGACAGAGCCAACAGGCTGAATCTCACCCTTTTAATAATGCAGGAAGAGGAATCTGAATGCTAAAAAATGGACCATAAGGATGTTTCTATGATCACACACACACACACACACACACACACCTATTTTTATTTTTTATTATTGTGTTTGTTTCATGCACGAGGAATGTCGCTGAGGGTGGTGCCTTAAGCATTGTGTGTTTGTATGTGTGTGTGTGTGTGTGTGTGTAGTTCTGAAGACTTTATTCAGAGGTGTGTGTTGAACAGACAGACAGGCAGGTACGTACAGGTATACAGAGAGACAGAGATACAGACAGGTAAACGTCGTCCTCTTTCCAGATCAGCATGTGTTCTCACCTGAGCTCCTGATCATTTCCCAGAAAATTTACGTCTCATTCTCACTGAGTCAGTGTTCGTGGGATTTCCACTCCAGATTCTGTTCACACTCGACTCCTAATTACCATTACACCACCATCTGCGTGACCAGGGTGTTGTTTATAAAGTCTTACAGCAGTGACGCCTTCCTGTAGCACTTCCTGTCTGCTCAAGCAGACAGTGTCCCAGGTCACAGGAGTGTGAACATGGAGGTGAGAAGAGTTTCACCATTTGCTTCTGGAAGCCTTGTTCCCTTTCAGGTGTGTAAGTGTGAACTCTTCCTGTAAACACACACCACCTGTCTTCATCTCAAACACTCCCCCTTAGTTAACGCTGTATTTAGCTGACCTCAGAAGTGGGAGGTCGGAACTCGGAATTATGTCATTTAAGACCTTCGTGCATATGATCTACGCAGTGGTTGAAAAAAAAAAAACATCGACCTCCATCTTTTTTTTTGTTGTTGTTAGCAACAAGCTAGCCTGCTAACTGTGATGAGTGATGTATATTTACCTCCTTAAGACAGCGGACTGTATAGTCAGTGTTATACATAGTTTTAACAAGCGATTATGTCTATATGTTGATTGATATCACAAAAGCAAATACTTGTATATACAGTATAACTCGTTTAAAAGTAAGAAGTACAGCTTTGTTTACTGCTGATGCTGTGGGCAGCCATGTTGACTTGATGTCACTTTCTGAACTTGGGGTTGAGGAGACCATCCTGAGTTCCTGAGTAGCAATTCCAAGTTTTCTTTGGTTTTCCTAGTTGGAGATTGGAAATTACAAATTACAACCTTTATTTGATTGCAGCATTAGTGCTGATAACACTGTAGATTTCAAAAGCAGAACTTTACCCAGAATGCATTGCTGTTTGCTTGGGTTTTACTCCTCCTCCTCCTCCTCACACTGCTGGAGCTGCTGAACAATCCACTCTCGTATACACTCGTCCCCTTAGTCTACATGTGCTGTGAACCTGTGAACAGATGGAAACCTGGATGGATGGATGGGTGGGTGGATGGATGGATGGATGAATATAAACTTGTGACAGATCTACAGGATGTAATGATGTTGTAGGAAATGAATGAGTCCCGGAACGTTCTGAGGAAACTGAAGATACGGTAAATATTTCCTACGAAGTGAAGAACCGGATACACCAGTGTGTGGGTGGGTGTGTGTGTGTGTGTGGGTGTGGGTGTGTGTGTGCACGCGTGTGTGTGAATTAAACATTGGCATCGTGGTGAGATTCCCATCACCCTGACCTTTAATACCCCCAGCATACTTCATGTATTCTGTCTCTCTCTCTGTCTCTGTTTTTCTCCCTGTCTCTCTCTTTCTCCCTGTCTCCCTCTCTCTCTCTGTCTAGCTCACTGTTTCTCAGCTTTGGGGCATTTTGAGTTATTTATACATGTTGGCTTCTCTTTATCCTGCCAGACTGAGAAAGCTGGAGGGACCACAATAAATAGAGAGAGAGAGAGAGAAGAGGGCAGAAAGCAGAAGGAGAGATGAAGAAGAAGACAGAGCTCATAGAGAAGAACACAACAGAGAGGACAATAGACAGAGAGAGAGAGGGGGGACAAAAGAGGAGAGAGAAATGAGGACAGGCAGAGGAGTGTAGGAAAGATGGAGAAAGAAAGCAAAAAGAGACAGGAGTAAGATAAATAGAGAAAGTATAAAAGCTGATGAGAGACAGTAATTAGCATGAAGTCATTAATATTCATATTCAGGCCACGAGCTTGACAATACAGAGACAGATCAGTTTCAGGTCTGGGTTAAGATTGTGATCTCTAAATGACACACTACAGCTTGTAAAAGTGTGTGTGTGTGTGTGTGTGTGTGTGTGTGTGTGTTCACACAAATAAACCACCATCATGTCATTTAGTGAAAGCAATTCATAAACACGAGGCTGGAACTCTGTGACTCTGTAATCTGTAATTAAAGTCACGTGACAAAACCACGGTGAATCATAACAACTAACACACACACACACACACACACACACACATGTCTGTGCTTCTGAGATCATATAATTGCACATCTGAATGTTATTGTTACCTGTGATGTGACATATGGAAGTTGTGATGTTGTGATGAAGCAGAGTAACGTTTTCTATCAGAACGCCATCAGGTATTTTATATTTCTTATGACACATCCATTTGCAAACGATTACAATTTTCATTTTTTAAATAACTGCACTTCATACTTTTTATTTGTTTATAGTCACATTTAATGTTGTGAAACATCAGTCAAACAAGTTAGTTCCTGTTCTCACTTAATAAACCATTGTTCCCTCAGCAGCCTCTCCTTTTTCTCTCTCTTGAAGTTAATAAGACCAAAAAAAAAAAAAACATTGTGTTACCGAGAAACCACAAAGTTTAAACTCCTCTGTCCTGAAGATGTCGGAAAACTGGGATTTGCAGCTGCACTACTGTCAGAGCTGCTGACACCTGACAACCAGAATCACAATCCAGAACAATAGCTCGCTGGTGTAATTATTTTACACATGTATATGTGCTAGC
Source organism: Pangasianodon hypophthalmus (assembly GCF_027358585.1). NCBI lineage: Eukaryota > Metazoa > Chordata > Actinopteri > Siluriformes > Pangasiidae > Pangasianodon > Pangasianodon hypophthalmus. The sequence goes on from NC_069720.1 coordinate 10,860,976, forward strand.
CTTTTTTATGGAATTTCCAACAGGAAACAAAACATTTATTCCGAGTTTAATTTAGGATTTTACATCAGTAAGGAATTCCTTCATCTCATCATTAATAGTGCTAAAATATTAATGAGCACTTAAGCTAACACTAGCACACTGTGATAACACACACACATACACACACACACACACACACTTCATGCCGTGAGAGGACAGAACACACCGATACTGCGAAATCAAGAGCCGAGGTGCTAAACTATTAATGAGCACTTAAGCTAACACGTTTGAACACACACACACACACACAGATTGTATTGCCAGACAGTCTCACTGCAGGAGTCCAATTTCACTGACTGTTCAAAAAAAAAAAAAAACTCAAAAGGCAAAAGGAAACTTTAAAACTGTGTATCAGAAGTGCACTTGATGTCAGCCATTTTTATTTTTTTAAAGGTGATTGACTACTTAAATTAATAAATAAACAAATGTGCACACACACACACACACACACAGAGTCTGTAATGAGTGACTAATCAGTGATCAGGCAGTTTTTATGGGGTAATGTTTCCGACATCACATTCTTACTGTAAGCGTGTGTCACTGCTGTGTGTGTGTGTGTGTGTGTGTGTGTGTTAGCTTAAGTGCTCATTAATAGTTTAGCTTGCCAGATCTTGATTTCACAGTATCAGTGTGCCCTGTCCTCTTGGGATATAAATGTGTGCGTGTGTGTGTGTGTGTGTGTGTGTGTGTGTGTGTGCACGCATTCTGACCTAAACGGGTGATACACAGCCACCATAATGAGCTGGAACATGCACACACACACACTCACTCACTCACTCACAAATACACACTGATTCATATGCACACCTGGTGCACAGACATCTCCCCTCGAGGCTCCTGGTAGTCACATACACACACACTGTTCTGTAATTAGAGAGAGAAAAGGAAAAAGAGAGAAATAATGAGATACCGAGTAAAGAAGAGAGATGCAATAGTGAGACAGAGAGAGAGAGTGAGTGAGACAGAAAGAGAGAAACAGAGAATGAGACAGAGAGACTCCATTCTTATTCAGCACAGGAAATGAAACAAAAGTTCCCTAAGACCTCCATCACACACACACACGCACCACTGTTGTGTGTTTTTGTTTAAGGAATGTTACCAAACACACAAATAGCTTATTAGTAAAAAAATTACACACACACTAAATGAAGCATGGTGTGTGTGGTAGACAGTATTTTCCAGGCATTACCGCAGTTTTAGTTGTAACTACAGTCGCCATGGTGACAGTGATGTGTGTTCTGATTGCTGATCTCTTCTTTACCTTACCTTATTTTATCTTTTTTTTTTTTTAAATTCACAGGTCACATTGACTATGTATATGTAGCATGTACATGCCATTTAAAACACGGCCCATATTACATGTGTGATTTGTTGGCACTGTTTGATGATGTCATCATCGTGTTCTTTCAGAGGGAGAGACAGAGAGAGAGAGAGAGAGAGAGAGAGAGAAATTACACTTTACAATTAGTTAGAATTAAAATTAGTTTTTACACTACACTTCCTTTGTACCTGCTTCAGCAATACAAATATACAATTATTTGTCTTGCCAATAAAGCACATGAAAACTGAACACTGAGAGAGAGAGAGAGAGAGAGAGAGAGAGAGATGTGTTGATGGACAGCAGGTTGATGGAGGGATTTTGAGGGAGGTTTTGTTTCTGTCTTGAGTTTTCTCAAAGGAAATATTTCAAAAGCCCCAATCTCTGTCTAAATACCCCCTCAACCACCCCCACCCAAACACTCCCCCCCTTCCCCAGGGCCAATAAAAGCAGTAACAAAAGCTCTGAGCGTCCAATCAGGTTAATGGCTTTAATAGATTTAATGGAGTGTTTTCTTCTCTCACTGCTGTTGACACATCTCTGTGTAGTGTGGCCAAACACTGCTTGAGTGTGTGTGTGTGTGCGTGTGTGTGTGTGTGTGTGTGGCGTTGCTCTGTCTCTTTGCAATGTCACAACAAAGCGCCGGAGAAAGACGGAGGGAAAAAAAATCAATTAAGCTAAGAATAAAAAAGGCAAAGTCACAGTGAGTGCTGGAGTTATCAGCGTTTAATAAAGTGTGTGTGTGTGTGTGTGTGTGTGTGTGTGTCAGTAAGGATGATGAGCGCTAATTTAATTGTCATAAAGCTCAGTGAGGACATGGAGACAGACTCCAGAGTTTAGCTCTCAGTGTCAAGCTATATGTTTCCATAGAAACAGTGAAGTGCATTTTGGGTAATCTGTTCTTGCTACATACATTATCTAGACACTGATCTATCGCAGTGCATTATGGGATGTCATGGTTTAGTTGGATGTTAAACACTGTGCTGTCATTCAAGTTTACAAAATGGCAAATACTTAAAGTTCCGCACTGTGTAGTGAACAGAGTGAGAATAGATTTTTTAGCGTAAATATATTTACTGTTTGGTATTTCGTGTCTGATAGTTTGGTGTTTCTGATTGTTTTGAGTGTTTGATGTTGTTTTTTTGGAGTTTAAAGTTTAGTGTTTTATAGTTGATGTTTCATGTTTGGTTGAAGTATTGACTTTTATGTTTGGTGTTTGATGTGTTTTTTGTTGTTGACTGTTTAATGTTTGATTTGGTGTTTCATGTTTGGTGTTTGATGTTCAGTGTTTAACAATAACACAGCATAAAAGTATAAACTTCAACATGGAAGTATATCCATCTCTATCTACACTAATCATATCTACACTTAATATGAAACATATAGGTTTTTAGGGCTTGATGTTGATTTGAATTTAATGTTTGTGGTGTTGTATTACTGTTTGATGGTACATTTTAATTGGTATTTTATGTTTGGTTTTTAACATTTCATTTATAACATGTTTATAGTATTTTCAAGGTAGTTGTCTGACGTGGTACGTGTAGCTTTAAGCATTTGATGATTACCATTTGATGTTTTTTGGTTGGGGTTTGACATTTGGTGTGAGTATTTCATGTTTAGTGTTGGATTTTTAGTATTTTCTTTTTGTTAACTTTTTAATATTTACATTATTACCATTTGATTTTTGACATGTGAAAAGGTTGGTTTTGGCATCTGGCATTTTCATGTTTAGTGTTGGAGGTTTAAGCATGTTTAGCTTGTGACATTTGGTTTTGGTATTTGCTGTGTTTTTGTTTGTTGTTCGGCACGGAAACTAAAACCAAGCTCGTGAAACATTTGGATAAAAATCTTGAACTAATCTTACCTGCCTCAGAGGCAGCCATTAAAGCAGAGTCATTAAGTCCGTAAAAATTCTTCTAGTCTTAATAATGGTGTTTTTACATACACACACACACACACACAAACACACACACGCACACACTTTAAGAGGGTTGGTTGTTGGAACAAAGAAATATTTTAAGAGGTTTGTAACCTTAAGCAAAGTGTGTGTGTGTGTGTGTGAGTGTGTGTTGGACACTCTGACTCTCTTTGTTATTAGGTCTTCTCTGTCATTATCGGATTAGAGAGCATGTGTGTGTGTGTGTGTGTGTCAGCAGGTTTTCTGTTTTATGTCTGAAGCAGATTGATAATGAGTGTGTAATACGCTCGTTTAAGTTGCACACACAAGCACATACATATGGAATGCTAATCCGAGTCGGGAACTGTGGGAAGCGGAAGTTTAAACCTGTGTGCTGGTATTCAGTGTATGATGTTCTCACTTGCCAGCTAACAAACACTAAGTACAAGCTCACTTGGTTGCCGTTACCCTATATTAGCTAGCTGTACTTCCTGTTTGGAGATCATGATGTCACTCTCAACCCTTGATGACCTCATCGAGGTTACAGTGTTGAGATATCTAGCAATTTAGGCCAGTCTAATATTAACTAGCTATCTCTGAAGTTAGCTAAGTGTTTAGCTGCTCCAGTTACAAGTTCTCAGTTTGATTCTAGCAAGCTGTGTTTAATAGCATACAAACGGCTAGATTAGCTAGTAACAAACTAGCTAGCTTTATTAAATGATGTACAAGGCAAAAGAAAATCTGTGAATTTAATGTAAATATTTTTGGTATATTGTATAGTTAATCATGTGTGTGTGTGTGTGTGTGTGTTTTGCCTCCTTGTCTAAAATGCACTTTGGATGGCTTTGCTGTTTTTTAGCACCGCTAGCAAAGTATTCACAATAGAGAAAAATGTGGAACACACACACCGTTCTCTGTCCTGAACATTCTGCTGTTTTTCTACTGACTCAGAACTTACACACACACACACACACACACACACACACACACACACACTATTTCCCTCTCTCTCTTTTACATTATATATATATATATATATATATATATATATATATATATATATATACACAAAGTAATTAATTAGTGTGTTTGTTGTTTGTATACAGAAACGTTAATGGACACCAAATGGGCCACAACAGAGCTGGCATGGACCTCACATCCTGAGACAGGGGTAAGTGTCTATCTGTATGTCTGTCTGTCTGTCTCTCTGACTCTCTCTGTGTCTGTCTCTATCTGTCTCTCTATGTGTCTGTCTTTCTATCTCTCTGTGTGTCTATCTGCCTGTCTTTCTCTATCTTCTCAATCTGTCTACTTGTCTCTCTATAGTCTATCTGCCTCTCTCTCTCTCTCTCTCTCTATATATATATATCCCTCTCTCTCTATCCCTTTTATAATATTAGTGCTGTCTCTCTCCCTGTGTCTCTGCCTGTCTCTCTCTCAGTGGGAGGAAGTGAGCGGCTATGATGACGCCATGAACCCAATCAGGACGTACCAGGTGTGTAACGTCCGCGAGCTGAACCAGAACAACTGGCTGCGCAGTGACTTTATCCCGCGGAAGGACGTCCTGCGCGTGTACGTGGAGCTGAAGTTCACTGTGCGGGACTGTAATAGCATTCCTAACATTCCCGGCTCCTGCAAAGAGACTTTTAACCTCTTCTACTACGAGTCTGACTCCGACTCGGCCACCTCCACAAGCCCCTTCTGGATGGAGAACCCGTATGTGAAAGTGGACACCATCGCTCCGGACGAGAGCTTCTCCGCACTGGAGTCAGGACGCGTCAATACCAAGGTCCGCAGCTTCGGCCCGCTCTCCAAGAATGGATTCTATTTGGCGTTCCAGGACCTGGGAGCCTGCATGTCGCTCATATCAGTACGGGTGTTTTATAGAAAGTGTTCTACCACCATTGCCAACTTCGCTGTGTTCCCTGAGACGGCAACAGGAGCCGAGGCCACGTCTCTGGTGATTGCCCCGGGGACATGTGTCCCCAACGCTGTGGAGCTGTCCGTCCCCCTGAAGCTCTACTGTAATGGAGATGGGGAGTGGATGGTCCCTGTTGGTTCCTGCACTTGCATGGCTGGATTCGAACCTGCCACTAAAGAAACTCAGTGCCAAGGTAAGAGCTTTAAAAACAGACAGTTAATGACAAAAAAATATTCAACACACACAGTTTTTCAGAATGTTGTGTTTCCTTCAGAAGGGCGGTGCCTACACATAGAGTTAGGGTGACCATGGGATTCTGAAGAATTGTGTGTCATGCCTAGTGTTGCCTAGTTTCATGTTTAGTGTGTCATGTCTTACACACTAAACTGAATTCTAACGGTGTAGTTCTGTTTTTATCGGTCCATACCGCGTTATGTCACCTCAAGGTGTTGAGCTAGTTTTTCTGGCCTGCACAGGAGACTCAGATATTTAGCCTCAATCTGAGCGGAACGAGGGAATGAATAAGTAAACGACAGAGACTGAGAGAGAGAGAGAGCGGGTGAAAAAGGAGAAAGAAAAAGGTCTGATGGAAATCACATTGAGGTGAACGTAAGCGCAGTGAAGTGAAAAACCACGGGTACTCGAAAGGTCAAAGGGAGAGACGGAGTGGAAATGATCCAGTGAAACGTTAACCCTTAGTCCTCCATTCAGGTTAAAATGACCCACTTTATTAAGTGTTTATTGTAATGTTTTAAAAAAATTCTCAGGCCCTGCCCACACATACGGGTATTTGTTTGTTTGATTAGTTTTTAATGCTCTGTTTTCAAAAACATCTAAATCCACTTCCAAATGCAAAAACAATTTGAAATCACTCACAAGAGCACTCCAGTGGAGTGTTTCCTGGGCTGTGTCCTAAATATCTGCCTACTCCCTCTCTCTTAGCCATGGTATTTAGGGGAGGAGCTAGAAGCGCTGCTCAGTGCTGATTGGTTATGCAGATAAACACTGAGTATAAAAGGCAGACTAGTCAGGTTTGTGATGTTTTATTTTAAAATATTTCCTAAACTATGTAGCAGCACAAATCATAATCTTTAAACACAAACTTAGCACCAGCACTTTTTCTTTTATACTGAATACAACTTCATAGAGGTTTTTACCCTGTTGAAAACATTATTGCAGTGTTAGTTTAATTTCTGCTCTATTTTTTTGTCACCAGAGTTTATAAACCTTTTAATGTTGTCATGGTGTGGATTTTTTTTTTTTTGGTCTTGTTTCTCATCTTAACAATGTTGCATTTGCTTTTAATGTTGTCATGGAAACCGCTTCGGATGTCTTACAAGTTGGCCGGCAATAAACTTTTGGCTCTTTTGGTTCCTGTTTTTAAAAATGCAGTAGAAAAACCATACCAACACTGACATGAAGAGAAAATAAATTGCTAAACAGACTGAGTGAAGGTAATGCTAAGTAGTGCACACTACATTAGGGTTAATGCAGTGAGGGAACATTAGCGTGGACTGCAGCTCCATGTTAAAACCTCATTTATTCTTCTGGAGCAGCTGAAGGTGAAAGCGGCCGGAGACTGGAGCTGATAAACTCTCACTAATCAAACAACCGGAAAGGAAAAGAGGAATAAATCTGTCTCTCTCACTCCCTCTCCATCTCTCCTTATCTCACTGTTGCTCTCTCATTCACACGTTAATCTTTAGTCATGTTAACACTTGACTGAGCAACAACGAGAGCAATTCATGTGCCATGAATATTAAATCCATTCGATTCTTTATTCATCCTTCACTTTTTTCACTTCTAGTTTTGTCTGTTCTTAAAAGCAAACAGGAAAATGTCTCTGACTGTCTCTCTCTCTGTCTTTCTCTCTGCCTGTCTGTTTGTTTGTCTGTTTCTCTGTCTCTTTTTCTCACTGTCTCTAACTCTCTGTCTGTCTGATTGTCTGTCTTTCCATTTGTCTGTCTGTCCACCTGTCTGTATGTCCACCTGTCTGTCTCTCCATTCATCTGTCCATCTGTCTGTCTCACTGTCTGACTGTCTCTCTCTCTGTCTTTCTCTCTGCCTGTCTGTTTGTTTGTCTGTCTTTCTGTCTCTTTTTCTCACTGTCTCTGTGTTTATCTGTCTCTCTGTCTGTCTCTCCATTTGTCTGTCTGTCCGTCTGTCTCACTATCTGACTGTCTCTCTCTCTGTCTCTCTGTTTATTTGTCTCTCTCCCTGTCTCTTTTTCTCACTGTCTCTAACACTCTGTTTGTCTGTCTGTCTTTCTGTATGTCTCTCTGTTTGTCTCTCTATCTGTCTGTTTCTCTCTTCTTTCTGTCTTTGTCTTTCTCACTACCTTCACTGTGTGTGTTTTTTTTTTCTCTTTTTCTATCTGTTTGTATATCTATCTGTCTGTCTCTCTGCCTGTGTCTCTGTCTGTCTGTCTGTCTCTTTCTCTCTCTCTCTACGTGTGTGTGTGTGTGTGTCTGTGTCACTCTGTCTGTCTGTCTGAGATATGAGGTGTTATATCAGAGCAGCTAGAAGAAATGAAAAAGAACTTGTGGAAAACACCTAGCTTAGTTTCAGGGAGAAAAAAAAAACTCCATTTTTATCCTCTTCCGTGTTTTTTTATCGATTTTTCCATGCTGTAACTCTGGAGAAATAAAAGCAGGAGGAACTGAGAGTCAGTCAGTAGAAAGTCTGTTAACTCTTAGCCTTGATGCTGCTTGAACCTCTGATTAATGGATGAACAAACAGGAGCAGCGCTAACACTGTTAGCTTTAAGCGCTAATGGGGTTTAGGAGTTTGTGCTAATGTGTTATTCCGTCGGGTCCAAAAGTCCGAGATCACAGACGGGAGATGTTAAAAACTCACACCATTTTATAGACACCAGTAATGTTATTAGACTTCAGTGCTAATGGAACATTCTGCTAATATAACATACAGCTGGGTCTAAAAGCCCACTATTGAGAAGTGTTTAATCAGTTAGCAATTTTCCTCACACTGTCTAATACCACAGTACTATATTACATATTCCTGCCTTATAGTCTTTATTAGCACTGCATGCTCTGAATAATGCTAACACAGCTAATCATGCTAGCTTTTACTGTCAGTGGAGTTTTATGCCAATTTCACACACAATCAGGTTGATAAAGACTTTCTGTGTGTTGTGAGGTGTGTGTTATCATTCATACACACAGTTTTTGTGTTGTAGAGCAGACCTTTGGACTCTGTGTGTAGTGATGTTTCTTCAGAAGCAGACATAAAGATAGATAAAGATAAAAGCGGCTTCATCAAAAACTCATAAACGCTGCTGCTAATAAAAACACTGCTGTTATAAAGCAAAAAAAAATCATTAACGTTCAAGTTCAGATTACTTTCTCAACTGTTCTTCTGAGAAATTTCACACAACTGTCACACACACCTACACACACACACACACATAAAGACACACACAATGCCGTCTGTAGTGCAAAGATAATGCAGTTTTGTTATAGCTAAACCATGTGCATGTTGTATGTGTGTTTTCTCTGTGTGTGTGTGTGTAGCATGCAGTCCTGGTCTGTTTAAGTGGAAGCAGGGTGAAGGGCCGTGTATCCCGTGTCCTCCAAACAGTCGCTCCATTTCTGCCGCTTCATCCATCTGCAGCTGCAGGAACGGATTCTACCGAGCCGACAGTGACACACCTGACACGGCCTGCACCAGTGAGTACACACACACACACACACAAGCCATGTGGTGGATTCTCACTGTGGAAGATTTATAAGTCTCCTGTACTAAAACTTAATTATCCGAGTGCTTATTTGCACACACACACATACAGGCGCACTTAAGTAGTATGAATGCAGCCATAAAACTCAGTAACACAATAGAGGATCAGCACAACCCGCTGCAGCATCACACACACTGACACTCTGTATTCCCCGAACATATGTTCCTCTGTCTGTTTGCCTGTCTATCTCTCTGTCTGTCTGTTTATCTGTCTGTCTTTCTCTTGGTCTACCTGTCTATCTCTTTTTCTGTCTGTCTATCTCCATATGTTTCTCTCCCTGTCTGCCTGTCTCTATATGTCTGTTTTTCTATATGTCTGTCTCTGTCTTACTATCTGTCTACTTGTCTGTCTATCTACCTCTCTCTGTCTGCCTATCTTTATAAGTCTGTCTTTCTGTCTCTCTCTCTTTCACTCTCTCTCTCTCTCTCTTTCTCTCTCGCTGTGCGTGTCTGTCTCTCTTCTCTGTGGGAGAGTCAAACACAGCTGATAAACGAGTGCAGGATGGATGGACAGATTAATTCCCACTGTCTACAAAGAGAGACGCTCAGCACACACATTCAGTGTGTACATCACAGAGTGTGTGTGTTGTATTAGAGGAGTTTAAGAAAGGTCAAAGGTGAAAATTAGGCTTACTTTAATCTCTGCAATGAGAGAAAGTCACACAGTGGAATGTGTGTACAGTTCAATCACGCACACACATACACACACACACACACACACACACACACACACAGATTTAATCTGCTTCAAGCCAAATTTGTATATTGCATGCCATTATTTAATTATTTATATTTATATAATAATACTTAATTTCATTTTGAAGCTTTCATTTTACAACAGCATAATAATAATAATAATTTATCCCTCACAGCGGTGCCGTCTGCTCCCCGTAACGTGATCTCAAATGTGAACGAGACGTCTCTGGTGTTGGAGTGGAGCGAGCCGAAGGACCTGGGTGGCCGTGATGATCTCCTCTACAATGTCATCTGTAAGAAGTGTGTGACAGAGCGCGGAGCGTGTACACGCTGTGACGATAATGTGGACGTGTCGCCCCGACACCTGGGACTGGTGGAGCGGCACGTGGCCATCAGGAACCTGCAGGCACACACACAGTACAGCTTTGAGATCCAGGCAGTCAACGGAGTGTCCAATAAGAGCCCACATCCACCACAGTACACCTCCGTCAACATCACCACCAACCAAGCTGGTGAGAGAGAGAGAGAGAGAGTGTGTCCTCTCTGTCTGGCTGGCTATCTAGCTCTCTAGCTGTCATTTGGTTTGTCTGTCTCTCTGTCTGTTTATCACTCTTTCTCTCTCTCTTTCTCTCTCTGTTTTTCAGTTTGTCTATCTGTCTGTCTATCTCTCTCTGTCATTTTCTCTTTCTATTTCTTTCTGTCTGTCTCTCTGTCTCTCTGTCTAACTATTCGACTTTCTCTCCCTGTATTTCTCTTTGTCTCTCTGTCTCTTTTTGTCTCTCTCTCGCTCTTGCTCTCTCTCTCTCTCTCTTTCTGCCTATGTCTCTCTGTATTTCTGTCTTTCTGTCTCTACGTGTCTCTCTCTTAATTGTTAATTGGATGATGTCATGAAAGCAGCTCCAGTAAATCACACACAGAGTTAGTGGCTGTGTCCCAAATGTGAGTTAATAAGAAACAGAATTGTTCTTATGAGGGTTAATGTGGTTTGGGATGGCGCAAACACAGAAACTGCATCACACCATACTGTGCATTGAAGGCAGTGGGTTAGGTTTTTATTTTTTAAGGTTGCTGAGACTTTAGTGCGTTTGTGTTTGAGATTATTTCTGATTGATATTCTCACACGGCCACCGCTGAATATTCACACAGCTGAGCTGAGCCTGTAAGAAGAACAGCAAACAGAGCAGCGCTAATCTGTGGCAGCCATCTTTACCCCCCAGGAGCATCCCGGGGTGAGGGAAGAGTCCCCACACAGAGCATTGTCCTCTAACCCGGGGGGGTTTAAAGGAGGCGGGTAACAAATAAAAAGACAGAAGAGACACATGATCAAAGATCTGAGGATTAGACAGAGAGAGAAAGAGAGACATTGAGAGAGAGAGACAGAAAGAGAGGGAGAGAGACAGAGAGAGAGCAGGAGAGAGAGACAGGCAGAGAGATGTGGGGATTAGGAAAAGGGTAATGACAAAAGACAAAGAAATGCAGGAGAGCAGAAAAGGGGAAATATGAGAGAGAAGAGGATGAAGCAAAGGAAAAGAGAGAAAGAGAAAAAAGAGAGCAAGTCATAAGAAAAGGAACAGAGAGAGAGAAATGAAAGAGGAGAAAAGACAGAACGAGCAGAGTGTATAGTAGAGGAATGACTGGATAAGAGCTCTGTGTGTGTGTGTGTGTGTGTGTGGGTGTGTGTGTGTGAGGGGTGTGAACTGAGCTTTCCAGTTTGTCATTTGTGTCTCTTCACACGAGGGATTTCAGAACCCATTTTCTTCAAGAAAATACACACACACACACACACACACACACACACACACACACACACACACTAAGCCTTTCTACTAATCCCAAATCTGAACTCTGTGTGTGTGTGTGGTTGTGTGTGTGTGCACGCTGTTTAAAGGGCATGTGTTTGTGTTTAAAAGGAATCGTTTTGTTCCAGTTGAATCGTGTTTGTTTGTATTTAAATGTGTTGTTTGTTCATAATGTTCATTTTGTTCATAATGAATTCATGCATTGTCCTGTTAAATTCTGTGGAATCATATTAGATTGACTCATTGAATCATTTGGAACTGTCCTGAGCATTTGAACTCAACAAATTGAACTGAATCATTTTTGCTCATGTTCAGTGTTGTTCAAGTTTGTACATGAATATTTTTTCATTCATCACTCTTTTCGTTCAGCTCCGTCAGCAGTTCCCACAGTGCACCTAATGGGGGCGTCAGCAAGCACCATGAGCCTCTCATGGCTTCCACCAGAAAAACCAAATGGAATCATTTTGGATTATGAAATTAAGTACCATGAGAAGGTGAGTGAATCACACAGTCATGGGCACATGTCGAATCATTGGGAATACAGTTGAATCATTTTGAATCAGTAATATCTCAACATGATTCAGTGTCAGATTGATTCATTTTTTGTTTGCAGTAGGTGATGATGATGTTGTTTGTGTATGTGTGTGTAGGATCAGGGAGAGGCGATCTCACACACTATGACGGCTCAGCGCAGCTCAGCACGGATCGAGGGGCTGAAGGGAGCAACTGCGTATGTGGTGCAGGTCCGAGCCAGGACGGTTGCTGGATACGGTCTCTATAGCAACCCAACACACTTCAGCACCAACCACCAAGGTGCACATACACTGACACATCAGCTATACGTCCACACGTCCTTCACACACACATACACACACACACACATACTAACAGACAAAACCTTTCTCTTTCTCTTTCTCTGTTTGTCCGTCTGTCTATCTCCTCACTTGTCTGTCTCTCAGTGGACCCAGAGAAGTCTCTGCAGGAACAGCTCCCCCTCATCGTGGGTTCTGCGACTGCCGGTCTGGTCTTCATCATTGCCGTGGTTGCCATCTCTATCGTCTGCCTCAAGTAAGAACTCCACCCTTCATTCTTAGAGCCCTTCATCTTCACGAGTGTGGATTTAGAACACACCCAAATTTTTGTGTGTGCATGTGTGTGTGTGTGTGTGGGTAGGCTGGTCATGTTTGTCATTCCAGGCCATGTTGCCATGTGTCTGTCAGAAGTGTTTTCTCTATCAAACATTCAATATTCCATAGATGTACACTACTGAGTGCACTATCAAGGACTTTTGGACTAAATAGCTGTTTGATTCTTAGATAAAAAGTTGTTCACTTGATCATGTGGATTGGGACAGAGCTGAACGTTTCCATGTCTAAATTGTATCTGAAAGTCTTTGCACGCTTGCCTGAAATCATTTTAATTGCAAATGATATGCAAATTAGCAGTGGGTATTCCTGCCCTGGTTTGACAACAAAGGAATCACATTAACATATAACTTCAACACACACACCCCTTAACCCACCCCAACCCCCCACTGGGTTCTGTCCCAAATGCTACAGCTTATGTCTAGTTTGTGTGGTGGAATGTCAGCTGGTTCAATGGATAAAAAGACAGATAGACAGAGAGGCAGACAGATAGACAGACAGGTTAATAACATTGACTGTCTCTCTGCTCTGTGACCCCGATGATGTTGGCAGCAGTGAAGTGCGTTGATCCAGTGCAGCGAATTTATATGATTAATAAAGAACCCATCATCACACTGTAATGTTTTATCGCACACACACCCACACACACACTCACAGATTCTCTGCTCTCCACACAGGAAACAGAGAAATGGCTCCGAGTCTGAGTACACCGAGAAACTGCAGCAATACAGTAAGCTTCTAATGATAATCTCCAATAATAATAATAATAATAATAATAACAATAATAATAATAATAATGTACGTTTTAATACCAACAAAGACTGAATCTGCTGGTAAAATAAAAAGTATTAGGAGGTAAACAAATTCCATAATAAATTAATAAAACATTTACAAATGAGAAAAAAATGTTTTAATACTAAAATATACTTTATTTTAAATGCTTTGAATATTATATTTATATATATGAATAGTGTAATATTTATCATACTAGCTTATGTAGTAGTTTATGATACATACAGTATCATATAGACATTTTATATGTTATATAATATTTTATAGTTTGTAATATTTGAATAATATTTTTCTTTTTTGAGTGATGGGCATGTAGTTTATGCGTTTATTTGTCACTGTTGAATCCCCGATAGTTACTGCCGGAGCGAAGGTGTACATTGACCCCTTCACCTACGAGGACCCGAACGAGGCTGTGCGTGAGTTTGCTAAAGAGATCGACGTCTCCTGTGTGAAGATCGAGGAGGTCATCGGCGCAGGTACATCCTAACACCCTATCTCCACATGCTAGGCTAATTCATACTCATTCAGCAGACCTTTAAGGTGTAGAATATTGTTTATACCTGCAGTGTTACAATTCAGCTTTTAGTGACCTTCCTCACTCGTATCAACGCTGATTAACACCGCTGTTATATTCAGTGTGACCTGCAGTGTCCCAATTCAGCTTTACTCCTTTCTCCCTCATTTCATCAACTAACTCTGACGTGTACTTGATGTTCATGACCTGGAGTTTCATTTCAGCCTGTAGTGACTTTCCTCCATGCTTTTCTTAACCCACCTGAATTTCACACTTTCTCACTAGACCATACACACAAACCATCCAGCCATCCCAAACTCCTGTCCCCTCCCTTCTGTCGGAATTCCCTTACTCCCGCCTTCAAAGTCTAGTGCACTACTTTCCCCAATTCCCCTTCCTTTTTACCTCTGTGTTCAGGATTTGTCTCCTCCACTCTTAATTTTAGCTGAATTACCCTTCACGTGTTTCCTACTAATGCATTTCATGCTCCCTACTTGTGCACTAATCTCTACTTGTGCACTGCCTGCTCCCTACTTGTGCACTGCCTGCTCCCTACTTATGCACTTGCTGCTCTCTCCTTGTGCACTGCCTGCTCCTTACTTGTGCACTAATCTCTACTTGTGCACTTCCTGCTCCCTACTTGTGCACTTGCTGCTCTCTACTTGTGCACTGCCTGCTTGCTTCTTGTGCACCGCCTGCTCCCTACTTGTGCACTTCCCGCACCCCACTTGTGCACTTCCTGCTCCCTCGTTCCTCATATCTAACTGGTGACTCTCCCTGTCCCATCTCTCCTCCACTTGTCCCCCCCCTCCCTCTCTTGCTCCCTCTCTAGGGGAGTTTGGTGAAGTGTGTAGGGGTCGTCTGAAGCTCCCTGGGCGGAGGGAGATCATTGTGGCCATTAAGACCCTGAAGGTGGGTTACACGGACCGGCAGAGGCGGGACTTCCTGAGTGAGGCGAGCATCATGGGACAGTTCGACCATCCAAACATTATCCGACTGGAGGGCGTGGTCACCAAGAGCCGGCCTGTCATGATCCTCACTGAGTTCATGGAGAACGGAGCACTCGACTCATTTCTACGGGTAACGCACACTATACAAACTACATATACACACACACTCACACACTATACACACAAACACACACACTATACACACGCTCAACATATATATGGTGTACACACTCTAAACACATGCAGTCTATCTGTCTGTGTGTCAATCCCTTTTTCTTTATCTCACTATATATCTGTTTACATGTCTGTCTGTCTCTCTCTCCCTTTATCTGTCTCTCTGTCTATCTCTCTTTCATTTTTAGATTCAATGTGTATATTTGTCTCCCAGCTCTTCCATTTTCACATCCATTTATCTTTCTCTCTGATTTTTTTCTCTTTAGTACACCTGTGTCCTTTTCATCATAAGTGAGATCTGTCTGTTTATTTATCTCTTTATTGATCTGTTCATCACCCTCTCCATCTGCCTATAGCTGAATGACGGTCAGTTTACGGTGATCCAGCTGGTCGGAATGCTGCGTGGAATAGCAAGTGGGATGAAGTACCTGTGTGATATGAATTACGTACACCGTGACCTTGCTGCCCGTAACATCCTCGTCAACAGCAACCTAGTGTGTAAAGTGTCCGACTTTGGCCTGTCCCGCTTCCTGGAGGATGACCCCAACGACCCTACGTACACCAGCTCTCTGGTATACACACACCCACACACACACACACTGTGATACACTGTCACAGCCGAGATCACTACGTAACACGATTCAACTGTTTGTCTATAGGGAGGGAAAATTCCTATTCGCTGGACGGCTCCAGAAGCGATCGCGTACAGGAAGTTCACTTCAGCAAGCGATGTGTGGAGCTACGGAATCGTAATGTGGGAAGTGATGTCATATGGCGAGCGGCCATATTGGGACATGAGCAACCAGGATGTAAGTTTGTCTCTCTTTCATTCAGATTCAAATTTGGCAGAACACATGCTGCATTCAAGCGCAGACATCAGGCGTCATTCAGGCGTCACAGTGTTTTAGAGGAGAGTATAGTGAGTGTTAATGTGATGACTCTTACCTGGTACAGGTAATTAATGCAGTGGAACAGGATTATCGCCTGCCCCCACCCATGGACTGTCCCACGGCTCTGCACCAGTTAATGCTGGACTGCTGGGTTAAAGAGAGGAATCTCCGACCCAAATTCTCCCAGATCGTCAACACACTCGACAAATTAATCCGTAACGCCGCCAGTCTCAAAGTGGTTGCCAACACGCCGTGCGGGTAAGAAACACAACATACACTCTGATTCTGATTGGCTAAATGTGATTAGCATAAAATGTTAGGGTATAATTTTAATCTCTGTGACAAAGTGTTATGAAATCATGAGGTCTCATAAAGCAAGTGTGTCTCAATGGCACTGCATTGACCTATTCCTTGTGACATGATGGAGGAAATCAATAGGAACAAATTGTTATACGATGTTCTGCTGTATCACTGTGCTGCTAATCGCTAACTCAGCATTAGCTGCTTTAGCTGCTGTTGTGTTTGTTTAAAAAAATACACTTGTTTTCTAAGGCTAGGTTGGGTATATTAGCTTGCTATTAATAAAGGTAGCTAGTGTTAAAAACAATATACTGTAGTGTGTTAGCTGAACATAAATAGCCAGGTAGCTAGCTTGGCAGTTAGCTACAGCATGTGCAAATCACTAGCTAGCATTAGTTTGTTAGCTAATCATTAACAAGAGTAAAATAATAGAATAATTGAGAATTAAAAAAGAATTGCCGCTCGGGCTTTTATGCTTCCTGGTCGCTACGTCACCCCGCCCGTTACGTCTCGCCCATCCATTGGACTGATTACACATGTTATTCAGAGCGCGGTCACGCTGAAGGCGTTCCCATAGCGTTTCGACGCAGCTCGAGTTCCTGAAGGGGAACATCAGTGTGAGGGTTGGAGGAGAACATCAGCGTGAGTGTTAGAGGAGAACATCAGTGTGAGGGTTGGAGGAGAACATCAGTGTGAGGGTTAGAGGAGAACATCAGTGTGAGGGTTGGAGGAGAACATTAGAGTTAGTGTTACAGGAGAACATTAGAGTTAGGGTTATAGGAGAACATTAGAGTGAGGGTTGGAGGAGAACATTAGAGTGAGGGTTGGAGGAGAGCATTAGAGTGAGGGTTACAGGAGAACATTAGAGTTAGGGTTACAGGAGAACATTAGAGTGAGGGATAGAGGAGAACTTTAGAGTGAGGGATGGAGGAGAACATTAGAGTTAGGGATAGAGGAGAACAATAGAGTGAGGGATAGAGGAGAACATTAGAGTGAGGATTGGAGGAGAACCTTAGAGTTAGGGATAGAGGAGAACATTAGAGTGAGGGTTGGAGGAGAACATTAGAGTGAGGGTTGGAGGAGAACATTAGAGTGAGGGTTGGAGGAGAACATTAGAGTTAGGGTTGGAGGAGAACCTTAGAGTTAGGGATAGAGGAGAACATTAGAGTGAGGGATAGAGGAGAATATTAGAGTGAGGGTTAGAGGAGAACATTAGCGTGAGAGTTACAGGAGAACATCAGAGTCTCAGGATAATAACCTCAGGGTTTTAACTGAGGAACATCGGGAGCTTATTAAAGTCATTCCTCCATCCATCTGCTGTTCTCCTGCTGAATGGAACCTCTGTGTCGCTGCTCGTAGCATTTTTCCTCCTCAGTTCTTAATTGTTAATTAATTGAATGCCATCAGGAGTAGACAGGCCTCAGCGGAGCGTAGAGACAGAACACAGGGAGCTCTTTGCTCTCAGCGCGACCTCACTGCCCTCGTCTTCATCACGCTGCGTTATTAAAAACCCCACCGAGGCCCTGAGCTCCACACACACCAGCCGAGAGCTGTTAGAACCTCAGAGTGCAGATATCAGAGCCGAGTTTAAACTCGCTTTCACCCAGCTCTGAGACAATCATAACAAATGTCTCAAATCACACAATAATGATCTGGCACTAAACACAACATCAGTACACAACACTTCAGACCAGAATAGAACCAGAACCAAAACCAGAACAGAATACAACCAGAAACACAACAGAATCAGAACCAAAATCAGAGCAAAACAGAAGAACAGAATCAGAACAGAATGGTGGAAAGAATACAGCCAGAAAAAGAATGTTACAGGACCAGAAACAAAATCAGAACAGAAGCAGTAAAAGAAAAGAACAAAACCTGAACCAAAATAAAAAAGAACAGAACCCGAAAAAAGTACATTTGAGTGACATCATCATCGCGTGAATATGAGGAGGTAACGCTCGCTGTCTCTCTGTGTGTCTTTCTATCTGTCCGCTTCTCTCCCTTCTCTCTCTCTCTCTCTCTCTCTCTCTCTTTCTCTCTCGGTCTGTCGGTGGTGTAGAGCGTCTCAGCCCCTGCTGGACCGCAGTGTTCCTGATTACTCCACCTTCACCACAGTGAGCGATTGGCTGGACGCCATCAAAATGAGCCGCTACAGAGAGAACTTCCTGAACGCCGGCTTCGCCTCCTTCGACCTTGTCGCCCAGATGACATCAGAGTGAGTGAACGATAAAAAATACACACACGATAAATGATTAAAAAAATTATATACACATCTGATAAACAATAAAAATATAGATGATAACGTGAGGGATAAAAAATAGAGTGAATTAATGAATGGAAGAATGAAAGATTGCATTTCAAGAGATTATCAGACAGACATATAGATAAACAGACAGACAGACATGCTGACAGACAGATACACTGATACACAGACAGACAGATATAGACAGGAAGACAGATAGAAGGATAAATATAGAGTGAGAGACAGGTGATTTATTAAAATGAAGTCAGAGTGTAGAGTAAAGTGCACTTACTGGAAGAATAACCAGGCGTAGTGAGGATAAAGAGGGAATGAGGGAACAATAGAACATTAAATACAACAGAAAAGAAAAATCCAATCAGCTACGGAGGGACAAAACCGAAGACAAGACAAACAGGACAGACTTGTGTCTATGACATAATTAAAAATCAGGAACAAACAGGCAGAGAGAGAAAATACACTAAACACCCACAAATGAGACACGGCTGAGAAACGAAATTCGGGATACACTGGATTGAAATAATAATCATCGTACAAGTCAAAAAATCTAAACGGCCCTATGGCTCCGTCCCAAATGCTACATATCCTGTCAGCCATTTTCATACGAGCTACTGTAAAGCCATTATAGTTTAAATACAGCGTCCCAAATCACACACTCTTAAACACTTATCTCATCTAACCTCAGCAACACGGGGAACAGATAAAGAGCGAATAAAGGTGACGCTCATAGCCTTCGGAAATGAACGAGGTCGTTTAAGATCAACAAATGATTACTGACGATAATAACACACATTAATCACAACTGAATTTATCTAAAACACTCATTTATATCAATCTGGCAACCGGACAGGTGGAGCTCTGCTGCTAATTCTGCTAATGATCGTCATTTATTATCCTTTTCTCCACTGCTGATGGCAGGACACACACGCGCACACACACACAAGTACACGCACACACACACACCCTTTCAGTCAGGGCAATTTAACATCATTATTTAATGATATAAGTAAAGATGTCATTTTAACCATTAACCTCCACATTAATAGTAATAATAATAATAATAATTATTATTATTATTATTATTATTATTAGTATTATTATTATTATTATAAAATACAACCCAAAGAGCTTAACAGATCACTATACAAATGAGAGTGCAGAATAAGATATCATTATATTTTATTTTACATACACACACACACACGTGTATAAGTGATGTTGATGTGAGTGTATGGTATCACCATCACCCTCTCAGCAGTGTGTACACTAAACACAAGACATAAAGCTTCCACTTCCTGTCAACCGGGTAAATAAACTAACCAAAGAGAAGGACAGAGTGTGTGTGTGGGTGTGTGTGTGTGGGTGTTTTTACCTGTTTGTGGTGTTAAACAAACACAGATTAGATTACACAGGAAGCAGGTGGAGTTTTTTCCTTTGGACAATTTAATAACCAATTCATCACCAACTACAAACTCACTACAACACACACACTACTCTCCCTGCTCAGTACTAGTGCAAACACACACACACACAGTCTCTCTTTTGTCTTTGTGTGAGGATATGTACGTTGAAAATCTGATTTCCAGCTAATTTAATACTAGGAATCTTTGTGTGTGCATGCTATAATAATGTCTAGTGATCAGTGCGTGTTTGTATGTGTGTGTGAGTGAGAGAGAGAGAGGGAGAAAGAGAGAAATAGCAGCTGGTCAACAGAGTTGAATGAAGTGAGTAATTATTAACCAGAACTGTCTGAACTTGGCCCCTATACCCAACCGCCCCTCCATACTCACCCCCCCACACACACACCTTTCTCACTGAGTTCTGTTTGCTTAACCTTAAAACTGTATTTCACCTGTCATTGTTCACACACAGACACACACACACACAACCTTTTAAACAAAACATATCCTTGAGGTTGTATTTAACTGTAAGAAATAACAGTTTGAGTTCAATACAAAGCAAGGAAGAAAGGAAAAAGAAAGAAAGCAACAATGAGTAAGAAATAAAGATGACGTAAAAAAAAACAATAAAGAAATAAAGACTGGTTGGTTCTTTGAATGCCTCAGAAAAGAAAAGACTTAAATAATGGACAGAATAAAGAGACAGAAAGTGAGAAAACCCAAGAAAGAAAGAAAGAGTCATTATAATGAGTGAGAATTGAAGCGAAGCTGCTGATTGGTCAGCTGTTGTAATGCCCACTATGACATCATCAGTTTCTCCAACATTCCATCAGTTTGTTAAATTGAAAAAGTTTCACACTTTACTGTGAACCCGTTTAAGCTAATAAGTGTTTGTGTGTGTGTGTGTGTGTGTGTGTGTGTGTGAGTACAGGGATCTGTTGAGGATAGGTGTGACACTCGCTGGACACCAGAAGAAGATCCTCAGCAGCATTCAGGACATGAGACTGCAGATGAACCAAACGCTACCTGTGCAGGTGTGAGACAGGAAAAAGGGGGCGGGGCTAAATCCAGAGCTTACCAATGAGAGCGCAGAAACCCCTGGCTGCCTGACCAATCAGAAAAAACTAGCTCGCGGTGCCTCATGACTGTCCCTGTGTCCGAAACCCTGCCCTACTCCTATTCCCTTGACATGCCACGGTGCATTATGGGTAATCTGCCTTCCTTCCTTTGGACACTCGCCTCTCGCAGTGCATTGTGGGATTTCCTTACTTGCACAAGACGATCTTCAGTACGCCCTGAGAACAGGACTGCAGAGTGGCTCACTCCCCAAATAGTGCCCTATGTAGTGAATAGGGTGTGATTTCGGACATACACTTTCTCTACTTTTACAATTATTTTATAGTTTGTTTGTTTTTATTTTTAACAAAACTCCAGTCTGCATGTGTGATTTTTAATTAGTTTTGCGATACGGTCAGGTGGGACACGCCCCCTTTTTTCTGAGCCGTGTCACTTCTTGTGTGTGATGGACACTTAAGATGGAGGAGATGAATAAAAAAAATGAACTCCATTCGCTCTGAACTCTGAACGGACGAAACTGACAAGGAGAAAAATCTTTCCATCCATCTAGCGCTAGGATATGTTTTATTATGTGTGTGTGTGTGTGTGTGTGTGAGTGTGCGTGTGTATGTGTGTGTGCGTGTATTCATCTTCATATTGAAGGTGCTTTATCGGGAGAGACGACACACGGCCCGGAGGCCACAGAACTTTTTTGGAATAAACCATTCTACTCTTTATTTTAATTTCACTTCCTCCTTCCACCTGCCTCCTTTTTAGGATCATACCAATCTATTCACTACATTACCCAGAATGCATTTCTGTATTTAGATGCTAATCTACAAACAGAATTGAAACACTGATTAGACTTCTTCTTTATTTTATTTTTCAAAATGGCCGCCATCACTGACTGGTACCCTTAGGATAATGAAAACACACTCTGAGGCGTGGCCTTGTCTGTAACCCGTGTGTGAGTGTGTGTGTGTGTGTGTGTGAGTATGAGTTAGTAACTGAATATGCACATGAATACTGTACATTACTGCTTTAGCTCCACAGTTGGCAAATAAAACCCGCATGTGATGAAAAGCAATTATATTTCAATCAGCTGTAACCCGTGGACAATTAATAACAATGTTTTTTAAAAAGGAATTGCAATTTTTTATTATAAATATGAATATATGCATATGTGTTATAAATATGATCCATGCATTATGGATATGATGATATATGCATATTAGATTATTATAATATTATACACATCATTTAGAGACTGATAGGAAAGTTGAATTTTGTTTCTGTTTGATCTTTCATGGACTTTCCACCTGTTTAATCTGTTTTGACCTCACGCTATTTATTTCCTTTATTTTCTGAATCATTGGACACGCAGACGGAAGAGAAGTCACCAAAAAAAGGAGAAATCCACCCTCATAACGATCTCATATTAATTTAGAAAAACCCTGTAATGTTGTTGTTCTAAACAGCCTGTTCATGTTTTGTAACAAAAAAAAATTAAGATAAAAAAGAACATGAAATGAAAAAAGTGTGTGCTTTGGTTTGGAGAAGACAGAAGTTATTATAATATTATATTATTATAACGATTTCTACATAATCAAATAATTGCTTTATTTAAATATATACAAATAATGACTATTTAAATTCAAGTATTTCATTTATTTAAATATGCAAATTTACATTTTGTGTCCGAAATTACATCCTCTGCAAAACCTGGAACACAAACACACACACACACAGATCAATAATCCATATTGAATGAGGTCAGTAAAATAAAAATTGATGTCTGTACTATATGTCTCTCTCTCTCTCTCTCTCTCTCTCTCTGTCATTCTGTCTCTCTGCATCTCTATCTGTCTGTCTCCATCTCTTTCAATCTCTCTCTCTCTCTCTCTCTCTGTCATTCTGTCTCTCTGCATCTCTATGTCTGTCTTTCTGTCTCTCTTATTGTATCTTATTCTGCTTCTCTGTCTTTCTCTCTGTCTTTTTTCTGTCTCCCATCTCTTTCATTCTCTCTCTCTCTCTCTCTCTCTCTCTCTCTCTTACACACACACACACACACACACACACACACATCCAATTAAAAAGGATTTCTCTGTGTGTGTGTGTGGTGTGTGTGTGTGTTTGTGTTTCCTCTCTGTGCTTGGTGAAGCTTCAGAAGAAGATTAGGTGTGTATGTGTGTGACAGATGAAAAGACAGAGAGATTAAGGAGAAGCTGAGTTTGCACTCATTTCTTGGGTGTATATAGTGAATAGTGTGTGGTTTGGGACATGCCCACAGTGGTGATGATGGTGTTTATGTGGTCTGTGTGTTTGATTTTTGGATTTTATAAACCTATAAAGTTCCATAAACTTTATTTACATTCTTTTTTTTTTTTTGATCTGCCCTTCTCTCATTGGCTGAGCCATTTTCGGGTGTGGCCTGGCCAACATGGAACATGACTGGTGGGAAAAGAAAAGGGGGCGGAGTCATGTTTTGGAGCGAAAAAGTAGACGGAGAAGGCAGAAAATAAATTAAACGTCTCCTGCTGCATAGTTTACATTTTACTCATTCTGTACTCACTGACCTTACGGATAAAAAACAGGAAATTGAATGACAGATGTAGAAACGCAGTGGATTTACTGCAAATTCTATCCAGGAAGAAGATTTTCACATTCACGTCATCTGATTACAAGGAGTGCCGAGATTCTTCCTTTCTGTTCCTTTTTTTCATTTTTCAGCTTGGTGAAGATTTTTTTCGAGGAGACTGAAATTCAAAATTGTGGTGGGACAGTTTTTTAGAGAGAGAGACAGACAGACAGAAAGAAATGAAGAGAGACAATGAGAGACAGAAAGAGACAAAGAAACAGAGTGAGAGAGACAGAGAGAGAGACAGGCTATTTGCTGTCTCTTTCCATTTGTTCCCTTGTCTTTCATTCTCTAAAGACCCTTATTCCCTTGCTCCCTCATTCCCTCCTCCCTCGTTCCCTCTCTCCCTCCTCTCTGTCCCCCTTGTCCTTAGCTGTAATCCTGTCCTGTCTCACCCCTGGTGGTTGGCTAATTGGCTGTGCATCTGTGCAGTGAGACAGGAGCTGACATCAGACAGTGTAGCGTTAGCATAGCCTCCAACCTGTCCAACACGCTAACGCTAATCACACACATACATACACACACAGAGCATCTAATTGGTCAGTGTGTGTGTGGGTGTGTGTGTGTGTGCATGTGTGTGCGGGTTACAGTTTTGTGCTTTAATCCAACAGGGAAATTAAACCGCCAAATCCGTGTCATAAAACTAATTACTTTTCCACTGTCTAACACTTTCTCTGTCTGTCTGTTGTTCTGTCTGTCTGTCTCTCTGTTTATCTAGTTATCTGTGACTCTGCCTGTCTCCCTGCCTGTCTCTCATCTGTCTTTCTGTCCATGCATGTCTAGTTATCTGTCTTTGTTTCTCTCTAGGTATTTATCTCTCTCTCTCTCTCTATCCTCCTCTCTCTGTCTCTGTCTCTGTCTCTGTCTCTCTCTCTCTGTCTCTGTCTCTCTCTCTCTGTCTCTGTCTCTCTCTCTATCCTTCTCTCTCTGTCTCTCTCTCTCTAGGTACATGTCTCTCTGTCTGCGTCTCTCTCTCTCTCTCTCTCTCTCTCTCTCTCTCTCTCTCTGGTTATCAGTTCTTATGTTTGTCTCTCTCTAGACATCTATCTTTCTCTCTCTCTCTCTCTCTCTCTCTAGGTACATGTCTCTCTGTCTGTGTTTCTCTCTCTCTCTCTCTCTCTCTCTCTCTCTGGTTATCAGTTCTTATGTTTGTCTCTCTCTAGACATCTATCTTTCTGTCTCTGTCTCTCTCTCTCTCTCTAATTCTCTCTCCCTTTATGTCTTTCTCTAGTTACCTGTCAGTGTATTTCTGTCTGGCTCTAGTTAGGTCTTCCTGTCTGTCTCTCTCTAGTTATCTGTTTATCTTTCTGTCTGTCTAAATCTTTGAGTCTTTTTTGTTGAACTGACAGATGTTTCTACAGAACTTGTTGTTTATGAAGATTTCAGTACTTTTGGCTTTTGGTTGTAAGTGTGAGTTTTGAAGCTGAAGAAGTGTATACACACACACACACAGACACACACACTGACACACACACTGACACACACACACACCATCCCCCAGGGGTAAAGTGCACCCCGCTTTGCCCCTACATAAAGACGGATTATCTCATTCCAAACCCCCTGAAATATTCTGCCTCACCGTCTCCGTCCCAAACGTCCTCTTCAGAACAAACCAGCCTTTGTTGGGATCTGGAGTGCAGCTGCATAACTGCTGCTGGATTAGTGCTTTTACACACACACACACACACACACACACACACACTGATCCAGTGAAGCGACTGAACACTGACTAGCGTGGATATTAATGCTAATGGCTGTACAGTAACACATGTATGTGATTTTCCTTTAAATCCCCCTTTAATCAAATGTTTAGCTGAATCTCTGCAAAATTAGCAATAAAAGCATGAAAATGTGCATTAAACATGCTAAAGAATCATACTGGATTGCAAATGCTATTCAAAAATAGTCTAAACATGCCACAGACCTTAGCTTAGAAAACATATTTGCTAGTATACACATAAAAATACCTTGCAAGACAACCTAAATCAGTGAAACATTCTATACATCAGCACAAGCTAAGACAATTAAATATGTTATAAACAAAAATCTGGTAAAGAAACACATTTGCACTAGCTTAAACACATTAATCAACATGATAGAGTTTTATTAGTTAACATACTGTAAACATGCTAGTCTACATAGTATAGAACCATGTTAGCCATGCTACACAATGTACTAAACAACTACACTAATTTAAACAAGCTAGCCAACTTACTATGTATAAATAAATTTGCTTTTTCACACAGGTTTATATGCTAATTGTCATGCTAAACAACATAAAATAAAAAATGCTAAACTTTACTCATTAGCCAAGATGGTTAAGAATAAATGAGGTCATTATTGTAACCACGTTATGTGACAAGCTAATCAACACATTGAGTTAGCATGCTAAGTGATCTAGATTAGCATGGAGTTTAGCACAGTGAGCATCAGCAAAGTGATCTCCTGATCTCCTGAGTGAAGCTGTGCTTTATTGCCTGCTCTGTGCAATAGCACTTAAAACATCAGCTCACTTTGTACGGCTTCATACACCAGCGACGGCGCTTTATTTACCTAATTTTCATAATTACGGTTTATAATAATGCAAACACACTTTATGTAAAATATATATTAAAGGTATGAGTGTAAATATGAGAAGCACTGGAAAGAAACCCACTGAGAGAGGACAGGCAGGTTCTAATCTCTCTTTTCAGAGACGACGGGAAAAAAGTTCACAGAAAAAGGTGTGACATTATTATTATTATTATTATTATTCATTTAATTGTTTATATATTTAAAATAATTATAATGAAGCAACAATTTGGCATTATTCTTTTTATATATTAAATTATAAGACCAGTTACCAGAAAGACAGAGACATAGCTAGATAGACAGACATACAGGCTAAGAAACAGACAGACAGACAGACAGTCAGACAGACAGACAGATAGATAGATAGATGGATGGATAGACAGGTTGATAGATTGATAGGTACAAAGATATGCTGAGAAATAGATAGATACGCAGATAGATAGATACACACACACACACCTTGTACACAATCAGCATCCTTTAAAGAATCCTTTAAGTAAGCTTCATTAGAACATTGTTAAGTCCCTCTCCTTGTGGTTGTAGTGATGATTCTAAAGCTGCTGTTTGTTTGAACACATTCGCTGGATTATATAATCTCATTGGATTATATAATGCTCATTCTGTTTCTTGTTTTGCATACGTTGCTCTGTTGCAGATCCTCTGACCTTTGCTCATTTTTATGACCTCGATTGTGGATTTGCCCTTCAGGAATATTTGCTCCGTAGATTTAAATAAAACCATATATTTGCATCCAGCTCTGTGCATGACTCGTGTCGTTTTGGGTCACATCAATTTGTTCATGTCCTGACTTCACCGTAAACGTTTTTGAAAGAAAAAAAATGTTATTAAAGGTAATCTCACATGAATAACACTGAACATTATAATGACATTTGGTGTATAACTTTGTTATAGTAATGTATATCAGAAAAGAAGCTGCCTGAAACTCCTCACCTGTATGTATTCAAGATATTTACTACAAAATACTTTATCATCCTAAAAAATAAATCCTGTCTGAGTAGGGCTGTAAAAGGGAATTTGTCCTGTAACAGCACCTGTACTTCACCTTCCACTGATCTCTCCAGAGTTTCTCCTGAGTGAGAGTCGTCGCTTGTCTCAATGGCGTCTGCTGTAGGCAGGTTTTTAATCTCCACCAAGGACAGTGAGGAGGACGCAGACGCCGTGATTTGCTTTCTCAGCCTGAAAATAATCAGCGTGTGCTGTCACAGCTCTGATTAAGACTGATAAATATCGACACACAGTTAATGAGATGTCAACGGTCCACTAGAGCATTCCTTCCTCAGCAAGAACGAGATTAAACACAGGACCAAAGGCGAGCTGCCATCTTTCACTCACTCACTCACTCACTCGCTCACTCTTTCAGGCATTTAAAAAGAAAAAAGTGAAATATCAAACACACAGGCTGTTTAAACTTTGTTACAACTCAACCGTTTAACTCCTTTAAACACTGGGCATTAGACATTTACTTCACTTTGTTCCTATCAGATCTAAATGACAGGAACATAATCTCTGTTACAGAAATGTGGTCATTCTTCATGTTTGTTTTAGAATCGTTCCACTATTAGAGAAAATGTAAAATTCCTCATGTGAGGAGAAGACCGTTAATGTCCGTTAAACAGGGTATCAGATTATTTCCTTCCCGAAAGTCATGTGTTTACTTGATTTCTGACTAGGCCCGCCCACAAAGACACTTCATTTTACAGCACACACTTCCTAAATGTAATAATAGCTGTAATAAAAAATAATATGCTGTAATTACCAGCATAACAGTTAATTATATCTTATATTAAGTAGACAATTTCAGTAAATATAGTGCATGTAATTACAGCAAAAATATTACAAAATGATGCTAAGGAGATAAACTGTCTATTTTAAAAGCTACATCTAAGAACAAGTAGTTACACAATACATTAAAATTTTTTAAAAGTGAAAAGCTTTGTGTGCTTTAAGTGCATGTTCTGTGCTGAGCAAATTTAAACTTTGTATATGTTCTCTACAAATATTTTATATTGAGATATGACTGCAGTATGGAGAAGCAGTACTGAAAATGCAGCAGTGCATCTCGAGAAGTTGATGTTCTAATCACTAGCATAGAACCTTCATGGCTAAACACAAATGTGAAGTTTTAGTCACACGGTTGTATTATTGTCATTCAGTCATTCAGCTTTTACTTTTCCACATCTAGTTCTATTTTTATCCTAACCCTTCGGTTAATTTTTATAATTTCGAATTGAAAGGTTTAAAAACATTTGCTGTGTGTGTGTGTGTGTGTGTGTGTGGAGGATGACTAAATGTTTTGTGTGTAAAGCTGTAATTTCACTAAAGGTTCTCCATCGACCGTGAGCTGACTTGTAGCTGTCCTCCTCGACTCTATCACTCAGCGGCATGTTAAACACTAGTGAGCTGAACAATTACTAAAAGGCAAAATGGCTTTTTTACAATCCTGACTTCAAAGGGTAAAATCTGCCTTTGAAGTGCACAGGCCAAATACCTGGACACGCCCCAGTGTCTGTGCACTGTGTGTGTGTGTGTGTGTTTCTGTCCACTGAGTTTTATGTGAATGTTGAATTTGCACATAATTAACCTGAGCGGAAACATAAAAACCTCAAGGACATGCCTCAATATCACAGTGAAGGGCCGAGGGGAGGGGACACTGTTGCTAGGCAACTGGGCAATATGGACGCTGAAATACTTTTTCTTTTTTTTTTTTTTAACTGGAAGTAATGTTAATAATTTAGCTAGCACATAGCTGTGTAACAACAGAGAGAGCGGAATGAGACAGAATCATCAGGAACATCACGATTTCCCTCAGAAATGTCAGGAAATTACTGAGATAAAGATACACTGATTCGAACATTGATTCACTGAACAAGAAAAAAAGAATCTCAGCCATCACCAAATGATTCATTGATTCAAACAGTGATTCACTGAAGAAGAGACAGAATCTTTGTCATGACCAAAAGATTGTCTGAATCAGTGAATCTTTTGGTCATGACCAAGAATCTTTCTCAAGAATCTTTCTCAAGAATCTTACTCATGACAAAACACTAAATCACTGAATGACAGACGAGCAAATCTAAGTCATGACTAAACAGTTCACTGAGTCACAGATTTGCTGAATGACAGTGGGAATCTCTGTCATGACCAAAAGATTCACAGATTCACTGTACGAGAGAAAGAATCTAGACCAAGACCAAATGATTCACTGATTCAAACACCGCATCACTGAATGAGAAAGGACTGATTCTTGGCCATGACCAGACAGTTCACTGACTTGAACACTGATTTGTTGAATGACGATAAGAATCTCGACAATGACCAACAGATTTACTGAATCAAACGCTGATACACTGAACAAGAGAGAGAATCCCAGCCATAAACAAATGATTCACTGATTCACTGTACAAGAGAAAATTCCCAGTCATGACTAAATAATTCACTCATTCAAACAGTGATTTGCAAATAAGAAAGAATCTTAGTCATAACCAAATTATTTACTTATTCACATGGTGATTGGCTGAGAAAGAGATTCATTCATATGCATGCTGATTCACTGGACATCCAAAAGAATTTTGGTCATGACCAAAAATTCACTCAAATTCACTGACGCAAGGGCACAAAATTAGCCTAATAGAAAATATGCCTAACACAATTTATTGATGTTTAAAAATAATGACTGATAAATACATAATGTAAATCCACATAAAATTTGCATCTAATAATCAGATGTCAAGGCTGAGTCTAAAATCAGTCAGTGACTGGTTCAGCAAATGAAATGGCAGCATTCATCATTCATGAATAAAACTTCACATTAGCATTTAGGTAGTTTAAGTAGTTTGGAACGCATCCGTCACTATTTACTACATAATATGTTTTTCAGACTCTATGGCTGTGTACTTGGCTGGTGCTTTTTGATGACATTCTATTGTTGCTGCTTTAACAGAAGCTTAGGTCACAATGTACTTTCAGCATTTTTGTACTTTTCCAGAAACAAAGCTGTTAAATGAAATAGTTTAAAAATCATAATCTTTTTTGCTGAACGAAACATGATCTGTGCTTTCATTGGCTGTGAGACTTTTCCTGAGACTGAAGGTTGTCGCTTTTGTTCCTGATCCGTTTATTCAGATCTGTAATAATGCCAGTGCAGGTCTCCAGTGTACTTCCAGAGAAAGAACGGCTTTAATATCGGAAACAAAAGGAAAAAAGGAACAAAAGCCCAAAACCATGAATCCATGAAGGACTAGTTTAACAGGATGTGAGTGCAAGGCGGAGCTATCAGCTCTGTCCCAAACCTAATACTCCACAACTACTTAGTGTTCTCATCACTGCTATCTATTTATTACAGCATTTGGGACACAGCCCATGTTTAAGACAGGCACAGTGGGATATTAGAGACACACAATAAAATGCACTTTAAAATCATATAATAGCAGAGAGACAGACAGACAGAGAGAGGGGGATATAGAGAGAATCTGAGACACAGAGGGACAGAAAGAGTGATTAGTTAAACAGGATTAGGAGTTTGAATGAAATAAACACTGTGTCTCTGAATGCTGAGGGGAAATGGGAGTGTGTGTGTGTGTGTGTTAGAGAGAAACAAAAGACAGATTAGCCATCTGTGTGTGTCTTTTGGCTGCTGCAATTAACATAAGCATACAGAGACAGACAGACAGACAGACAGTTAATATCAGAAAGTTCAAAGCTACACACACGGCTGTCAGTCATTTCAGATTCACATGTTGATTGTTTCATCTGCTGTTATACTGAGAGATAAAAGAACCCTTGGTGTATTATTGAGTGATAACTCATAGCAGCGTACTCCGAGTGTAGCAGAGCTCCTACACAAAATCCATGAAGGTTGCCAAGTTTGACATTTTAGCTTCAAGTTTGAGAACTAAATCTTGTTTACCAGCTTCATAAATGTAATGAATTTGCAAAAGATATCAAATCCAATTTATTTTGAGTGTTTTTTTATGTTCACTCCTGGGCAAAAAAATGGGCCAAGCCCCAAACAGCAAAAATATTAAGCTTTTAACGATCTTAATAACGATCATTGGTCAGGAAATTAGCAAGAATTAAACAAATAGATAAAGGAAGTTTGCATGGGAGGTCTTTTCCCTGTCTTTTCTTTTAATATTTAAGTCTCATGGTCCTTGATGGCTGCATCTGGTGTGGCAGATCACCAAATAATGACAAAAAAAAAAAAAAAATCCCAGAAGATATTTTTGGAAAATTTTGTACACCCAGATTTTAATCATTTTAACATTTTAATCATTGTCATGATTTTACCTTTGTGTGCAAGAAGACTATATAAGTGAATTTCCCTGTTTCTAGCTTTTCCCCAAACAAACAGTTCACTGCAGTGAAAGTAAATGAGCAAATGGAGGCACAGGAGCTCTCAGGAGTGCATTCGTTTAATTCTTGCTCATTTTCTGACCAATGATTTGTTGTTAAGACCATTAAAAACTTAATGTTTGCCATTTTGGGCTTGGTCCATTTTTTAAATTTTTTCCACAGGAGTGTAGTAACCTGCTCGCTATCTCTGCAAGCATAAATGGCACAAAAATATAAAAACTAGTGGGTAGAACATGAAATGATTTATTTTTCATTATTTGTTTATTTATTTATTTTTGGTTTGTTTATCAATTTTGAAAGTATTAAAAGCTCCTCCTAGAGGTCAGTTCTTCACTTGAATTATCAGAAGATGATTGGAATTATCATTAGACATTAGCAACAATTGGCTGATGATGAGTTTGTCAAAATAAAGCTGAAATCTGATTGGCTGATGGCAGCCATGTTTTTCAAGTCATGTTTATAAGAAACAGAGCTCTCTCTCTCTCTCTCTCTCTCTCTCTCTCTCTCACTCACTCTCTCAGACACACACACACACACATGTGGCTACACCGATAAGTTTCAGGTTTAAATAAGGGATTACTGAGGAGTGATTTTTAAGTGAGTCACTGAAGTGCACTTGATGTAAGTGTTCACTGTATGACTCATCTTTCACCACCACATTTTTTCTGTTGTTTTTCATATAATACATGCTAAGTGTGTTTCCTGTGAATGTTTAAGAGGTCATAATTATCTTATCATGTGTGTGTGTGTAATGTACAATGAAACACAATTCAGTAAATAAAGTGCGCCCCAGTGTATTGAACGTGAACCAGTTTAGCAGGAATTTTTAATAATTACTTCCGAAACAAGTAGAGCGGCTCAGTTTAACTCTGAAAGATGGGCTCAGTCCCAAATGCAGTTTAATGCTGAAAGAAAGGTTCCATCCCAAATGCGGTTTGACTCTGAAAGACGAGCTCAGTCCCAAATGCAATTTAACTCTGAAAGATGGTTTCTGTCCCAAACGCAGGTTAACTTTGTATGATGGGCTCCATCTCAAACACATTTTAACTCTGTGCGAAGGGCTCTGTCTCAAACACTGTTTAACTCTGAAAGACGGGCTCTGTCCCAAATGCAGTTTAACTCTGAACAGCATATACTCTACATGTTCACCCTTACGCTATACACATTTTCTCAGCCACAGTATCAAATTTTTGCAGATTTTGCTTAACGTAAAGTGAAAAACAGAGCCTCCTGGGCACTGAGTGCAAATGAAAATATAATACTATTATTTAAACAATAATAATAATAATAATAATAATAATAATAATAATAATAATAAAGTAAAACAGAAGAAATACAAATACAAAATATGAAAATATAAACTAACTGTAAAAAAAAAGTAAAAAATGTTTTTTATACAGAAGTCAACTGTAAATTATTGAATTTTTAGTTATTTTAGTTAAAAAGAAAGCTGCTTTGGTACATCTTATAATCCATAAAATATGGCACTAATCCATTCAGCACTTTAAAAACATTATTAGCAGTACCTTAAAGGTAATTTTTTTATAGTTAGTGTAAAATATTATTTTGTAAAAGTGTTTGTTCTGTTTATTTTATGCAATCAATTTTGTCTGGTCTTACAAAGGGTGCTGATAATTCTGGACTATAAACTGTACAGATTATAAATGCAATATGAGTGTTAAGAACTCTCTGTAAATTTACATGCAAAGAGAATGTGATTTATGAACGCGATAATCCAGACATATTTACACAAAAACTTTCCCAGCTATGATGACATCTCCAGAGTAAGCTTCTGTATGTCGTGAAAATTTCATAACATCTATAGAAAATAACTTTTAGCTAGTGTGTGTACAACAGAATAATACAAGCTGACAGAATAATACAAGGTCTCAGCTTCAGTGTTGTCTAGTCATGTCCTTGATTCTGTAGTGCTAGCTGATGTTAGCATGCTAACTTAGCTTACAGGACATGTGTGTTTTTTCTAATTGTAATGCACCTCTTGTATCAAAATTCTGTTTTCTACTACGTTTTCTACTACATGAAGCGCTCAGTCCAATTTGTCCTAATTGGACAAAAGCGACACAATGCAGTTCTTTTCAGTAGCCAGGTGAGTGGAAGTAAACGAGCTGGAAAGAGAAATGAGACAGGCCCAAACTAAAATGTCACAGAAATTTTTCACATTGTAAATCTTTCATTCTGGACATATCTGTATTATTGCTTGTTAACAATGCAAACAAAGCATGTGTGTGTGTGTGTGTGTGTGTGTGGGAGAGAGAGAGCGAGAGAGAGCTGTCATTAGCAGGTCTTGAATGCTTTGAGATGTGAGTTACAAAATAAAATCTGTCCTGTGCATTGAATGAAGATAAAAGGCTTCATGTGTGACATTATGTTTGTGTAGCTGTGCTAGAATAAACGAGACTCACCTGTTCCACCTGATTGCTAACGCACACAGAGAGAGAGAGAGAGAGAGAAGTAACATCTATTAAAATATGACATATGCTGAAATGATGACTGTGTGTTGTTTAGGTTAGCATGTGTATTTTGAATCTTATGCAAATTTCTGGGATTAATATCCATTTTTTATAAATAAAGCAGGAAGCATCACAAACTGGTTTTAGTTGAATTGTAAATTGGCTGGAAATTTACATGAAAACTTCTTTTATGAAGTTACATAATTCCAGAAATTGCCTAAAGTCATGATTGTATGACTGTCATATTACGGATATTAACATGAGAATGAGACTCAATAAACCAGTTAATGATAATAAGTAAACAGTAACACAAAATTTTCTTTATTTAATATTATTACTGAAGACTCCAGTGTTTAACAGTGTTTATGTGCGTAAAAACCCTCATATGAAGCTGAGTTTCAGATATAATGGTGTATATTTCAGTGTATTTTTTTGCGAGATGCAGGGATGAGCCATGTTTCTGATACTTTTATTAAAATACAGAAATATCGAAAAAACAGAAAATATTAATTAATATTTAAAATGCATTTCAAAACCAATCAGGTGCACATAAATCAGACGCGTCTTCATATATAGGTGTGGATGGATGGCAGGGCTCTATGGATGTGACAGGACAGGTACTGTATCTTCTCTTGCGACCCCCTGCAGTGTAAAACATCTGACTGAAGTACATCATAAACGTGTTCCAGTCAGTGAAGGGTTTGGAGAAGGCAGCTCCAATCAAGTTCTTGATGTGCGCCTTGCAGGTAATATGGATGGAATGAGGGAAAAGGGACTGCAGTGCTTCTCTGTGTGCTTTCACATGTATCAAAGACAATGACATCTTCATTGGCAAGGTCATACTCCTGGAGAGTTTTGACAACAGCCATCGAAACAGTGGAGTGATTGCAATTCTCTGTGAAAACTGTATTCACTAGATGGGCAAGGATTCTTCCAGACTCATTTTTCTTTAGCGGTGCTATCAATATGTTTAGCACACATCTTCTGTCCATGTCTGGAGTTTCATCAAAGATGACAGCAACTGGCTCCTCTGAAAGGTTTCCTTTAAGTCTTTCCTTCTCCTGTCTCCTGTCTGTACACTTCTCCCAAGTTTTTCTCCTGGAGCTGGTGGAACCGCTGGTGGGACGCTGCTACCATTTATGACCTTTTCACTCAGAAACTTTCTCACCAAAGGAAACTTAATAATAATAATAATTTTGCAACATTGTTAGGCTAATAGCTAGCTAGCTAGGCTTGTCTAATGGTGTACTATCTAGCTTTAGTAACATAACTATCCCTTACTTTATTTCATTCCTCTCCTGCAGCCATCATCCTAGCAGCTAGCTCAGACATCGTTGATTGCCTGTGTTTCCTTTCATTCCACAGGTCCAGTTGTCGCACGTGTTTGCTCCCACTGAGATGGTAGTCAACAGTAGACTTTCTTTTGTGATCCAACATTTTATTACAAGGACTGCAAAAAAAATTTACTCCCACTCTTGTGTAATACTTTGGGATATTGCTTCACCAGGTCCTTGGCACTTATGTGAGATGGCAGGTGAGAATGATTCGCTTTCACAATGTTTCACACAGTCCACTGACTGACGATATCAAGTGTGCGAAATCTGTAGCCTTATGAAAATCAAAGTGTAGTAGGTTAACTAATATTAGGAATAATTTGTAACCTATTTTTTGCAATAATTACCAATTATGTGTTAAAATGGCGAATTATGCAGGATCACAAAAAAATGTGGCAAATTGTTGTGTGCAGAATCGCAAAAAAATGGAGGGACTGATAAGGCTGGACTTTGGCCACATGGGCATGGACAGGAGGTGAGGCATGTTCGGTTGTTTACACTCGACGTTTCTTTGACGTTTGTATTTCTTTATAACATCATAGTGGAGTTCAGTTTCAAGAGCAGATCAATAAAACCAATTAGAATGAAAATGAACAGCAGCTTCTGTGTGTGTGTGTGTGTGTGTGTGTGTGTGTGTGCGCGCGTGTTCACACCCTTCTCTAACTGAACAGGTTTTTATAGTGCCGAGATGAAGTTACACTGCAGCGATATTTTCACATCATGATATCTCTCAAACATTTTATCACATCTGTACCTGTTCTCATTGGACAGCAGGATCGCTTCATTTTTAAACAGATTTAGCACTTATAGGGACTAACAGGGAGCTATGGTCAGCTCCCAAAGTATTGGCACCCTTTCAGAAAATAGTCTTATCAGCAAGAACAACATACTGGGAACAAGCTGTTATTTTCACTCACCTAGCATTGTCTGTAGACATTTTTTCTCGTCTAGCGATGAACCCCTTGTGCTGAGTTTTATGTTTAAGATGGTGTATCAGGTTATTTGTGTTGAAGGAAGATGCTGTAGTTCACTAGGATAGTATCACATAGTATCAGCTTGTATTGGATGTTGTATAATATATTTTATTGAGCACAATATCAGTAGTTAATCACCAGTATTGGTATCGATGCATCCCTAAATTTGTGTATGTTAGGTTTTTATATAGCATATACAGTAGTTTTTGGTTAGTGTTGTTTGATGCATGTCATATTCCTGTAATTTCCTGAAGGGTTCTTGTTGTCCTCATCACTCGGGTCACCATCTGTTTTTTATAAACGTTCTTCATGAAGCTGTTGATTAGGAAAGTGCACTGAGTTTGTCTTTTCATCCCGCATTTGTTATTCAATGCAATTATCTTCTCTCGTTACATGTCACCTCAGCAGAAAGCCGAGTGCTGGAGGAAAGTGGATAAAGCAGAATAAACACTTTTTCATCCTGTAGAAGGTAATCGAAAGTAATTTGGACTCGATGTCCACGCATTTACACCGTGTTAATGAATTACAGCAACGGGATAGTGAAGCACTTTGGCATGAATATAGAAACCTGAAAGTGCAGAGCATCAGGAATTCACACTCGGCTGCTGGCTGGAAGATTTTCCCTAATTTTATAAGATCATTTTCTTTCCATCCTACAGCTTCAAAAAACTCTTTGCTCACCCAGCTGATGAATTTCTCTGGACTATTTATACTATATTAATACTCACATTATACTCACATTATACTCACATTATCCTGCAAATTTCAGAGTAATCCTATAGAATATGGCTCATGTAATTCTATTTTTTATAATTGCTTGTATCTTCTTTATAATTTACAATCTAAAATACAACATACAAGTTAAACTAATTTGAAAACTAATACAAACTTAACTGAAAGATAATTATATAAAATTCAACCTAAAGTTTATTATTTAAGGTATATAAAGCATAATATACAAGTAAAAGTTGATGTAAAAATACAACCTATAACATTTTAGATTAATCATAATATTTAAGCAAAAGTTAATTATATAAACTACAGCATGCCCATGGAGATATAATTTCTTCCATAAAGTATAATATACAACCCAAAGTATACATAACCTAGTGTATTAAACAATAAAACAACAAAATGTATTAATTCATAACATGTAAGCTAATGTTAA
This sequence comes from Pangasianodon hypophthalmus, assembly GCF_027358585.1. Taxonomy (NCBI): domain Eukaryota; kingdom Metazoa; phylum Chordata; class Actinopteri; order Siluriformes; family Pangasiidae; genus Pangasianodon; species Pangasianodon hypophthalmus. The sequence goes on from NC_069720.1 coordinate 10,898,412, forward strand.
TCCAGTGAGCTAAACTATTTCAACTTTACTAAAATTAACTCACTGGATAATCTTTAAAAAAAAAAAAACATCACACAGCTTCATGTGGCTGCAAAGAGTTAATATTAGATTTTATACACAACCCACTAGTGTAATTTGGAAAGAAAATGATTTAAACCTGGCCTAAAATTTGGAAAACTTCAATGATTGTAGAATGATCCTCTAGTGTGGCTCAGACTTTGGATATGAGGATATGAGACTTCTATATAACTTTAATTTAAACTCTGTCACCATTTTATTGTTCTGCATTTTAAGCCTTTGGTTTTGGAGACAATACAAAAGAGTGGGCACTTCCCTGAGTGTCTTTATACTGCAGAACAGGTCAGTTCAGACTGGATACTGTATAACATGGAGTTATTTCTACCGCTCGTTTTAAAGAAGGTAAAATACAGAGTAATCTTTCCAGACACATGTACACACAGTATGTAAAAAAGTACTGACATGACAGATTTGAAACAAAATCCCAAAGATACTGTTGGAATAATTTCATTACACACCTCCACATGAAAAACAAATCCTGTATGAATATGGCGAATAACTGCACCACTGTGTGTGTGTGTGTGTGTGTGTGTGTGTGTGTGTGTTTTCAGCCCTGCAGTAATAAACAGATGGATACTCTCCACTGCAGTGTGCTTCTTCTTCTTTTGTTTTGCTGTAAACTTTGTTCTAAAAATAGCAATGCAGCACATTGTAAACGGATGTGAAATGTGTGTGTGTGTGTTTTCCTGCTGTCTGTAGAGGCTTTTGATCACAGGGATGTTGCTGGCTCTTCTGAGATAATCAGAGCGATTAGGAATGACATTAAAGGACCTGCAGTGAGACTCAGTGATATTTATTACAGCTGTGTGTGTTTCTTAATGTGTGTGTATATCTGTGTGTTTGGTGTGCATGTGTGTGTGCTTAAAGTGTGTGTATCTGTAAATGTGTCTGTTTCTGTGTGTGTGTGTGTGTGTGTGTGTGTGTGCGTGTGGAACCTCCATCTGCTATCAGCTGATCAATCAATCTCTCACTTGCCCTTCTATCGGTTACATTCCTCTGTCTGTCTGTCTGGCTGTCTGTCTCTCTCTCTCAGTCTCCCTCCCTCTCTTTCTGTATTTCTCTCTCTCTCTGTCTCTCTCTCTCTCTCATGTTCTGTTTGATCCTCTCTCTCTGCACTCTTCTGTTCACCTCTCATCCATCATCCGTGTGTTTGGAGTCACTGATCATCACTCGCTCTTTCTGAGCTCTTTCTCTCCGTCAGCTCTGAGCTGAAATCTGTCCATCACTCAGCAGATCAGAAACATGGAGCCGCTGAACAACACGAATGGAATTTCAGTGACATGGAATTCTTTTCCAACATCACAAAAACTTGGAAATTGGAAATGTTAAAAACACAGACACATCACTTTAATCCTGATAAAAATGTTATTACTGATAAAACATGATAATGTGATAATCAACATATTAATATTGTGCTCATGGATGTGTTACATTCAAGAGTAAGCAGCCTTGTTAGTAGCAAGCCACACCCTCAGGCCCCGCCCCCAGACAGGTCTGCTCCATGTAAGAAATAAAGTACTCTGAGTCATGATGTTCTATGAAGTCATGAATTGGAGTTACTGTTACCACCCTGAAGCTGATTATTCTCCAATAACAGCACATTCCCTAATTCCCTAATTTTATTCCTCTTATACCACAGCAATTTACAGACATACTACTACTACTACTACTTTTTAATCTGTTTATAGTTATATTTAATGTTGTAGAATATCAGTGAAACAAGTTAGTTCCTGTTCTTACATTATGGCAGCTATAAACAGTCCTTCCATTTTTTCTCTCAGTTGAAATTAATAAGACAAAAAAAAAAAAAAAAAAAAAACTTGTCATGATACCGAGAGACTGCAGAGTGTAAACTCCTCTGTCCTGAAGATGTCAGAAAATTTACAGTAACTTAAAGCTACAGCTTTAGCTCTAACTGTTATAAAGCACTGACACTGGAGACTCCTTCCATGAAAATAAATCTTTACAGAAAACTTCAACATATCGATTATTTTTTAATCTGTTTATGTGAAGTGTCCACCGTAAAAGTCCCTGTGAATCAACTGTTACTATAGAAACGCTAACATATTAGAACGAGCGCATTAATATAAACCTGTGATTTGCAGCTGCTCTACTGTCAGATATAGGAAATTAATCAACAGTTCTGACCAATCACAATCCGGAATTCAACAGTGCTGTGGTATAAAGATATATCTGAACTCACATGTTTGGATGTGATGTTATTGGTACATTAGCATCAGCATCATCATTTAGAAGAACCCAACATGAAGTTTCTTTCTTTCTCTGTAATTTTATTTCTCGGAGCTCGTTATGTGCTGCACCCGGAGAGATCAGACACTACGTTTCTCCACATGCTCAGTGCATTCTGGGTAATGAGCTGGGCGTTTCTGCATCTCTCTTTCATCTGTTCTTTTATCATTTCCCTGTCAGTGAGTCGGTGTGCAGAAACAGAGAGGAAATAACGAAAGGACAAAATGAACGGAGCACACAGCGAGGACACGGAGGATGGACAGAGAAGGAGCTTCGGTTCTTTCATTTTCCTCTGTTCTTCACTCCCTCGCTTCCTTTATCTCTCACTTTGATCCCAACCCCTTTTGTCTCACCCCTTCTCTCAGACTCTCTGCCTCTGTCTGTCTGTCTCTCTTTCTCTGTCTGTGTTTATTCTTTGCTAACAATGTGCATACTTTATTTGTATTTCACACAATGTTTATAAATATACACCTCGCTCTCTCTCCTCTTTCTTTCATTCTTTCTCTCTTTATTCTTATCCTTTGATATCTCCATTAAAGTGTGTATTTAATTAATATAATTATGTGTCTATTTCTTCTCTCTTTTTTTTAGTTTTGCTGTACTCTCTCTAACTCTCTTTTTTTCTTTATGAGTAAAATGTTGTTTGCTTTAAATGCTATTAATTAGAAAAATTAATATATTAATTTTTAGAAATAGAGAAGAAGAAAGAGGAAGAATAGAAATAAAATATAAAGTTTAATTTTGAAGGGAAGATAAAATTTTCTTTCTCTTTTCTGTCACTTTTTAATTCTGTCCATGTCTTTTTTTGTTCTCTTTAATTACCACCCTCTTCCTTAATAGTTCTCTTCATCTTTTCTTCTCTCTTTTCTGTTTTTCCTTTCTTGTCCTTTTCCACTCATCTCATTCTCTTTTTTCATCTCACTCTTCATTTTTTTCATTTCTCTTTTTTCTCTATTCCCTTTCAGTTACATTCTTTTCCCCTCACTCTCTTTTTATTTTTGTTTCTTTCTATTTTTCCCTCTCTTTCTATTTTAGATATAAAACGCTTTGATATTTAATAATAATAATAATAATAATAATAATAATAATAATAATAATAGTCTTTTTGTAAATAGTTTTTATTTATTATATTTCCCCCTTTATTCTAATATCTGTAAAGTGTTTAATTTTCACTTTGTCTCTACAACCAGGGTTTATCTGTCACCCTTATAAGGTTATGTTTTATATAAATGTGACCATCGCACCATTTTCTCCTCCTCTTATTAACAACTCATTCTCCCGTCTGTCTCTGTACAGCACTAATTAATGCTCCGAGAGTTAATTAAGAGTTTCACTTCAGGAGAGACACTGGTGCTAATTAAAGAAGAGGATTAAAACTGTCTTGTTTCAGCAGCAGCCTTCTTCTTCTTCTTAAATAATGAGGCTCTAAACAGCGTGTGGAGCGATGAGCATAAAGCTCAACTCGCCTGTTTACTGTGAGATAAAACGCTAAAACAACAAACACAAGACGAGTGAATAAGCAGTAATTAACACTGCTACAGATATGCAGCTCAATATAAAAAAGAAAGTTTTCACTCACAGCTAGCTAACTGCTAAAAACAAAGATTTCACTCACAGCTAGCTAACTGCTAAAAACAAAGATTTCACTCACAGCTAGCTAACTGCTGAAAACAAAGATTTCACACAAAGCTAGCTAACTGCTAAAAACAAAGATTTCATTCACAGCTAGCTAACTGCTGAAAACAAAGATTTCACATACAGCAAGTTAATTATTAAAGATTTTACTATAGCTAACCACTAAAAACAAGCAAAGATTCTACACACAGGGAGCTAACAGCTAAATAAAATAAATATTAAAAAAAGAAATTATACACCTAGCTAGAATACAGCTAAATATTCCCTCCTCGGCCCGCACACTGAAGACACAGCGTAATACAGACAAAGCAAAGAAACTAGCATGTTATTTTAAATAACATTAAAACTAACCCTTTACCTAATTGTATTTATTTACTCCAGTGATGGCTCCTCACTGTAACATTAGCCAGGTAGCATTAATTTAATGCCTTCAGTTTAAAAACAGTCAGCGAGCTGTTTGTGTTTAGTCGACTCCCATGTGCTAGTCTGTGACGGTGCTTAGCACACTGTCGTTTAGGAGCTGTATCCATAATGACACACTTCTCCTGTATTTTGAATATTAGGTTGTTTATCACTTGTTTGCATTGTAAACTGCTTCGTCTTTTAATGTTTTTTAATTAGAGATTAGCGATCATGTGACCATGCTGCACAGTGCTGCGGATTTCCCTCAGCTCTTTTCTTCTCACCATCTTCACCTCAGAAATTCTTCATTCTTCCTCTCCTGAGTCTCTCTATCACACAGCCTGATTGATTACATGTTTTATTCCTTCACCATGTTTCCTCTTTTTGTCTCACTCTCTCTTTGTCTGTCTCAATCTCAGCTGTGTGTCAGATTTAGAAGTGAAGAAGCGTCTCTGGGGACGTGTACAGCTTCAGGCTCTCTGGATCCGCCTCTCTTTCCATTTGTCTCTCACTTTATATGTCTTTCTCTTTATCTGTTCCTTTCTTTACCCATCTGTCACTCATTCTCATTGCATTATCTGTCTGTCCCTCTCTGCGTATCAATATTTCTCTCTTTCTTTATCTTTCTCTCTTTATGTGTCTTTCTCTCTATGTCTGTCTCACTGTCTCTATTTATCTCTCTCCTAGTTTCATGCTCTTTATCTGTCTCACTCTCTCTTTGTCTGTCTGTCTCTCAATCTCAGATGTATGTCAGATTTAGAAGTGGAGAAGCATCTCCAGGGACATCTACAGGCTCTAGAACTACATCTAATACACCTTCTACTTCACTACTCATCTCCTTCTGTCTGTCTGTATTGCTACCTGTCTTACTGTCTCTTTCTGTCTATCTCTTTCTTTATCTGTCTCTCTCTATTTCTCTATGTGTCTCTCTTACTCACTCTTATTTTCTCTTTCTCTTTATTTCTTGTCCTCACTTTTTCTGTCTCTCTCTTATTAAATCTCTCTCTCTCTCTACCTGTCTGTCTGACATGTTTTCAGTGTGTTTCAGGTGATTCTGACAGTCTAAGAATTTTTATTCTATTGTTTTATTAAACATTAAGAACATTAATAACTCTGATGTTGCTTTCACCTGCACTCTGAGGGTTAGTGCTCAGATGTTCAGTGTGTGTTATTTATTTATTTTAGAGTGGGTTTCAGTTGTGTATCAGTTCAGCATGATGGAGTCATGTGTGTTTTATGACAGGAGGGATTCAGTGTATGAAAACACAGGAAACACTCGTCTTTCTTGAGCTTTTCTTCCCACTGAGAGTGTTGTCTTAACATGACAGAGAGAGAGAAAAAAACAGGAAGAAAGACTAGGAAAGAAAAGAGAAAGAATTTCAACAAAATAATGAATGACTGATGTGGTGTGTCCGTGAGGTGTCTGTAAAAACAATCCTGAATACTGGTAACTTTCTCTTTGTAGAGTTGGTTGCTTGCCTGTTTGAGAAGCTGGTCATGTGTTTGGGTAGCTGGTTGTGTGTTTGGGCTGCTGCTCATCTGTTTGGGGTGCTGAGAGTGTGTTTTGGTTGCGGAATAGTGTGTTTGGGTTGTTGGTTGTTTGTTTGGTTTGTGTTGTGTTCAGTTTGTTTGACTTTTGTTTGGGTGGTTGGTCGTGTGTTTGGTTTGCTTGTCATGTATTTGGGTTGCCGGTCATCCATTTGGGTTGCTGGTCATATGTTTGGGTTGCTGGTCGTGTGTTTTGGTTGTGGGATAGTGTGTTTGGTTGTGTGTCATGTGTTCAGTTTGTTTGACTTTTGTTTGGGTGGTTGGTCATGTGTTCGGGTTGTAGGTCGCATGTTTGGGTTATGGGTTGCATGTTCGAGTTTTGGGTAATGCGTTTGTTGGTCGTGCATTCAGTTTGTGGATCTTGTGTTTAGATTGTTGGTCATGCATTAGGGTTGTGGGTCACGCGTTTGTTTTGTTGGACTTGGGTGTGTCTGTTCATCTGTGACATCACAAACATTCTTCATACAGATAAACTACAGTGGTAAACATGTTAATGATGTTATTAATTTCCTGTGTGTGTGTGTGTGTGTGTGAACAGAGATGTTCACAGTTAATGGATCAGTTTATCAGCTTATCAGCACCTGTCTCTTTTTCAGTTTCTTTTCTTTTCAGCTGTTGATTAATATCAGAAAATAGGAAAACCTCCTCAGTCACCAGCTGCCATCTCTCATGACTTGTTTTTCTTTTTATTCTATGGTGCAAAGTCCTCTGACCTGCATTTTCTGTAAGAATGGTGCTACAGAAGATTATTATTATTGTTATTATGTAATTACAATAATAAAGCAAGTCTATGGGTAATGTGAAAAAAATAATAAGGTAAGTGAGGATGGGATGAGGACATTTGTGATAGTGTATTTAGGCTGTATTTTGTTTATAAATGTTAACAACAAATAAAAGTTGTAACAAGGGCATTAGTTGTTTAGTTGTGAAGGTGTAGCATGACCCTGGATTAGCATGGGTAATATCGGTGATGGAATGTTAAGTCACCTGGAGCCGAGCTAATTCCAAACCAAGTTTCCGCCTTCTTTTATCCAGTTACAGCTAGACAACAGTGGCCAGGTGCTATAACCCTGCACAACAGCAGCATTGAGAGTAATGAAAGGACATCTCAGGGGATTACGATGAATTAAACAGGGAGGTTAACAGCAGGAGGAGGTGAAGCAGAAATCTTATGTTCTAATCCACTGTGTTTATTTACAACCTCACAGTAATGCACTAAAGACATTACAGCAAATAAATAAATTAGATTGTGAAGTCAGTTACAGCTTTATACACACAATATTCAAACTCAAAGAGTCCTCTTTCTTTCTTTCTTTCTTTCCATTTTGTTCTATTACTTCATCCCTTATTTCTTTTATTCATCCTCTTTCTCTTCTTTGTTGTTTATTTCTTTTCTTCATTCTATCTTATTTGTTTCTTTTTTGTTTTTAAATTCTCTCTTCATACATTTCTTTCCTTCTTGATGTATAGTGTGTAATGTGTAGGGTGTAGTGCATAATGTGTAGTGTGTAATGTTTAATGTGTAGTGTGTAATGTGTAGGGTGTAGTGCATAATATGTCGTATGTAATGTGTAATGTGTAGTGTGTGGTGTTTAATGTGTAGTGTGTAATGCGTCGTGTGTAGTTTGTAGGGCATAATATATAGTATGTAATGTGTAGGGTGTAGTTTGTAGTGCATAATGTGTAGTATGTAATGTGTAATGTGCTGGGACGTGAGTCAGGGTCTGAAGAGGACTGAGCCAAACCGAGTCAAATCGAGACAAACTCAGACAAGGGCTCAGGAATGGAAATGTGTGGTGTGTGTTTGGCAGCAAGTACAGAAATCCTCCCTGAACACACTCAGTGAGCTTATCACTCTCAGACACTGAGATAAACCTGAATCACACTAAACACTAAGCATGCCGTGGTCAGGATCTGTACAGACGTCCTCCTCCACTCTCTCTCTCTCCCTCTCTGTAACATGCCTTGGGGTTTACACTCCCGTCCTGCAGCTTAAAAAAGCACTAACACCAGGCTTTAAATCTATTCAGGACGAGACGTCTCCTTCAGGCTTATACACACTCCAACAAAATTCATTTAAATTACCAAAAAGTTTCAGTTATCCTACAATTTTACATTCATCCTTCAATCTATGATTTGTTTTTCTTTTCTTTTTAATTCTTTCTTGCTTTTTCTTGCAGCTTGTTTTTTTATTGTCTTTCTTTTTCCTTTGTTTGCTTCTTTCAGACAGAATCTGAATATTAATGAAAATTGGTTACTAATTAATAATCCATTAATATTAATAAACTCAAAGGACTGTTTGTGGTGTTTGGGTTTATTATGAACAGGTCATTTCCTGTTCCATTTCCCAGCTTCCTGTGTGTAACAGACCTGCATGTGCTTCGCTAGAATATTTTCTTCTCCTTCTTGTCATTAGTGGTCATTAGTGGTATTTTATTCATCATTAGTCATCATTGCCTAATTAAGAACAGATGATGTCACTGATGTCATACAGCAAATAACAGACCACTAATGACTACTAATTAATAAACATTACATGACACACAGTTTCATTATATATACATTATTTTAGGTCCTAACCTGCTCCTGAATACTACAACAACAACAACACACTCAGATTTGCTGCAAATGTATGTTATTGTGTGTGTTATAAAACCCAGAGATCAGAATAAAGGTTGATTTCACTCTGACACTAATACATCAAACTACTAAGATTAATTTTTTTAATTCTAATTTATTAAAATTAAAAATTAAGATTAAAATTTTTAATTTTAATAAAAAGTGAAATAATGAATAGTGCAAGAGTTTAACAGTCTAATATAACTTTCATCCTTCATTGTTTCTTGTGTTTTTTCTTTTATCCAATTCTTTTATTTTTTTTGTTATATTATTTTCTTTCTTTCTTCCTTTCTTAGTTGATATGTTTTATTTTTCTTCTGTTCATCCAGTTTTCTTTCTGTATTTCATTGCTTTTCTTTTTCCTTTCTTCTATTACACATAATATCCCATCACTCCCATATGTTCCCATTCCAAATCCATGGGCATTAATATGGAGTTAGTGTTTCTATAACAGACTCCACTCTTCTAGGAAGACTAGATTTTGGAGCGTGGTTGTGGGGATTTGTGCTCACCCAGCCACAAGAGCATTAGTGAGGTAAGAGGCCTGGAGTGCAGTCTGTGTGCCAGTTCATCCCAAAGGTGTTCAGTGGGGTTGAAGTAAACCATGTCTTCATGGAGCTGGCTTTGTGCACAGGAGCATTGTCATGCTGGAATATGTTTGGACCTCATTGGTTCCAGTGAAGGGAAATTGTAATGCTTCAGCAAACAAAGACATCCTGTACAACTGTGTGCTTTTGGCCATATAGTGTGTTTTTTATTACATATTTTTCCTGTTTCCTTTGATTCTGTTTGTTTGTTTGTTTCTGTCTTTCATTCTATCATTTCTTTTTCTTTTCTTTTGGTTCTATCTGTTGTAGTGAAGTGTAATGCACTAAAAGCTGAACATTTTTTTTTTATAGTTTTGCATGAGTAAACAGCAGTTGTTTGTTTGTAAGGTATGTGTGTGTGTGTGTGTGTGCGCAAGCTCTTCTTTATTATCAAGGATGTCCCAGCAGTTTTCTTACTTTCCCAGACAATTCCCTTTTTAAAAGTGTCAATTTTTTTAATTCCTAAACCATGGTTGATCTGTATCTCTAAAGCCGTATCTCTGCATCAGTCCTGATGATCACCACCTGAGAACATGTCCGAGCTCATCCATCGTCCCGACTCATCCATCGCCCGACACACTCAGATTAACGTGGGTCTGAAACACTGCACATGCTCGCTGCGCTCAGGATAAAGTAAGAGAAAGTGGAGTTGAAGAGTGTTGCTGCTGCTTCAGTGTGATTAATTAGCGTTGGAGGAGAAAAACGTAAAGCGACAGCTGTTTTCATTTCCATATCAGAGCAGAGACAGAGCGTCAGAACTGCACCGGAGTCATCCATCAGAGCTACAGCACTCTCTCCATCTGCACATTTATCAACAAAACATGATCAGATTCAACGCTTTATTTCAGCACAACTACATCACATTGCTTATTGATTAGCTAAAACTCCTGCTGTGTTCTAGTTAAGCAGCACGCTTTGTTAGTTTAGTTAAAAGGGTGGAGCTAAGATCATGTGATTGTGGGCGGCCCTGGAGAAACATCGATACCACAACGTGGTTACTTTAAACAAATAGCAACACAACAACATTCATTTTCTTTTTCTTCTTTTTCCTCTTTCCTTCATCCACTTAAAAATTATAAAATTCAAAAATCCAAAAATCCAAAAAAAATGTTGAAAAATATGTTAAAAAATAATTTCAAGGTTGTTCGAGCGGGAAACACAAAATGTGTACATTTTTGTTTCATGATAAATGTTTAATAGCAAGGCCACTATAATATAATAATATTCCGTTTTAATAAAGTATTTATTTGAGATTTTATTTATTTTCACTCTACTGTTGTATCTGTGTATCATCACATCCACACACACAGTCAAACACACACACACAAACTAGCTTAAGTAAATTCCATGCTGTTATAAACACAAACCAAACAGAGTGTGTTGATTATGCTGTGTTCCCTCTTCTCATACTAAATAAATAAGACGGTGTGCTGAAGCCTGACTGGAGCTCAAGGTTACCCCACGTTCTGTGCAACACGAGTGAGCAGATGTAGTGGAGCCCCGTTCGTCTTGTTAATTAAATAATTAGTGCCAGACTTTCAGGGCAGACGTCTCAGTGGGGCCGAACTGAGACGCGGCCGTCTGTTTTCTGCTCCCGCTCGCTTCTAAATGCTTCGTATTATTCAATTAAGCAAGCAGAATCTGGATAAGCATCCTCCTGAGGACTTCACAGTGAACTTTGACCTTCAACAAACTGAGAATGACTTCATCACATCTGAGCTGGACTGGCATATTAAAAAATTAAAATAAAACAAACTGAGATTATCAGGTTTTGTTAAGGAAATGTGATGGAACAAAGGAATTGTGTAGTTTACAGATTAACCTTGTGTTTGCAGAGTTTAGCTCTCTGGATTCACCTTTAGTTCTCTGAAACTAATCACCTGGCCCTTCTCAGCTCTCTAAAGCCTGTCACCTCTGCACTATGAAGTCACATGGCTCCACACCCTCAATTTTCTGGAGCCAGTCATGTGACCACTTCTCCTTAGCTCTCTGGAGTCACCTGGCCCCACCCCTCATCATTTGGAGCAAACTCTCATTCAGCTCCTTATATCTTTGCAGTTGTCCACCTGGCACTGCCTCTTTAGCTCTTTAGAGTCACCTGGACCCAACTTCTTAACTCTTTGCACCCCCCCATCTGGCTCCACCCTCTTAGATTTCTGCAAGCTTCCACCTAGCCACACTTTCCTGCTCCCTGAAGTCAGGTGGTCCCACCCGCTCAACCCTTTGGAGTCACCTGACCACACCCCCTCATCTCTCTGAAAGCTATCCACCAGGCCCTGCCTCTGCAGTTCTTTGGAGTCACCTGACCTCACCTCCTCAGCTCTCTGAAAGCTATCCACCAGGCCCTGCCTCTGCAGTTCTTTGGAGTCACCTGACCTCACCTCCTCAGCTCTCTGGAGTCACCTGACCACACCCCCTCACCTCTCTGAAAACTATCCACCTGGCCCTGCCTGTGCAGCTCTCTGGAGTCACCTGACCTCACCTCCTCAGCTCTCTGGAGTCATCTGGCCACACCCCCTCACCTCTCGAGCCACCTGGTCCATCATCTTTTTGGGGTTGTCTACCTGACCCCGCCTCCTCAGTTCTCTGGAGTCAACTGGCTCCGCCTCATTAGCTCGCTGAAGTCACATGAACATGCCCCCTCATTAAATCTGTGAATGTGTGTTTAATGAGCTGATGAAGTTAATAATCTTTTCATGATCAGAAAATAAACAAATGTATGTTTTCAGTCCCATTCTGAGAGCAACCAGTGTGTTATATCCTAACGTTCACACACTTTTCCTTCAGGTAAAAAGCAGCAGATCTCCATCAGCACTACAGACAACACACACCTTGAGTATACAGTCTTACACACAATGTCGACCATTTCCCCTGTATTCCTGAGAAAACCTTATCGACTAAATGCCCAGTTATGAGACGCAGACACTAGAGAACATTGATCTTATGTCACACTCAGAGGAACATCGCTCACACAGCGGCCATTTTTGGCATTCTGAAGAGAAACACACACACACACACACAATTAGTGTATATAAAGCTTCTCAGGTTTGATAAGAGAACAAGTACAAAGAGTGGGTTAAAAACAAAACACTAAACTTTTTCTTTGAAATATTAGCTTTGACTCTGTGTCCTGAACTTAGCTCTGTGCTGTCAGGTGTAAACTTTATGCTATTGTAATTTTACTGAGAATTAAAAAAAAGCATAAATGGTATTTCATTAAAACCAAATGAAGTGTTACTACACGTGTATAAAGTAGCCCAAGAGTGACTGTTACCAGCATTATTTATCCCCTGAGAGATTGTACATAGTTAAAGCTATTAGTATCTTTTTCTCTCTGTTATTTTCATCTGCTTTTATTTTGGCATACATGTCTATGAATATACTTCATTTTGGTTTATAAAACCCAAAAAAAAAAACAACCCAAAAACAAATAACATGAATCTTTTCATTTTCTTTTCAGCAATTTTTTAAATTCTCTGTTTTATATAGTATGTGATGGCGTATATATATATCAATGACTACACATTTATTTTTAATCCGTTTATGTGAAGAAATCCCAGTGAATGGGCTGTTACCATAGAAACGATAACATATTAGAGCAAGATAATTAATATACACTTGTGCTGATAAAGCTACTGGTGTAGAAAATTAATCAACACCTTCTGATCAATCAGAACCCAGAATTTAACAGTGCTGTGGTTATAATGTGCTGCACAGTGGACGTTAGCATTTGAGTGTTTGATCATTCCACTGTGAAACATTTTAATGATTATCTTGCTTCATCCATCAACAGCTTAAAAGGGAAAAAAAAAATCCTGGTGCTGACAGACACAAACGATTTGGACTCGTAAATGTTTTTATTCTGTATTGATTTTCAGTAGCTGCTGCAGGGGAACACATCACAGGTGAAATATGGATGTTTAAAAATAGAACATTGCATCGAATTGTAAAAGAAAACAGAAGGTGTGGTGAAAAACGTCGGTTAAATGTGCCTGTTATGGTCTTATATCAGAATTTAAACTTGCTGTGTATGAGAGCAGGAAACAGGACTTACGTAAACACTCCAATAGCACCAAGCAGCTTTCCCTCTGGATGTTCCCTCGATCCTTCGGTTCATTTAGAGCCCTTGGAATTGTCCCTACCTTCCCCTTGTGAGAGTTTTTCAAGAATTTCTGGCAGTTTTGAGTTTTTAGCTTTCTTATATACGCTCTACCTCTACCTCTGGAACTGTTTAAACACTGAACCTTTAAGCGAAGAACCTTTTCGGATGCTAGAACCATTTTTCCGTAGGTAAAGTATGTAAATACAAAGAACTGTCAATAAAACCTCATAATTTCAGCCATTCTGTCTGCGCATGAAGCTAGCATGAATACTAGTGCTGTATTAAGGGACCTTAAAAAAAACCATAAGTAAGTACTACTGAAGCTAGCTAATAACTAAAGTGCTAATTGCTTAAATAATGATTAAGATATAAGATTACCCGTGACCCTGTGTAGGATAAGCGGTACAGAAGATGGATGGATGCTAAAGTGCTAAAACCTGACGGGGGACACCAGGACTAAACACATCTGACCACTTGCCTTAATTTTAACTTTACACTTTTATTCATTATAACAGTCCTCACAAGATCTGTGATGTTTCATGCATTAGCTCTGTTAGCGGTTGATGATAAGTGTAATTATGGTGCAAGTTTCTCAAGGTTTTTTTCTCAGTAATTTCCTGACACATCTGAGGTAAATGTTGATGTTCCAGATAGTTCTGTTTCGTTTCTAGCCTCTCTGTATCTTTACACTGTGTATATAAGAGATTTAAGGGCTAGCTAAAGAGTTAGCATTATTTCTAGTTAAATAACTGCATTTGTGCTTCCCAGTTAGCTAGCAACAATATTCTGATATTTTTATTTACTTGAACTGTGAGTGTTTTGTTTTGTATTAAAAGCTCAAATTAACAAGCTTCTTCTGAATACCTTTATATATCATAGCTTTATCTTTACACTCAATGTACACTCTTCACAGTGCCTTCTGGGTAATACACTCCCTCATACACAGCGAGAACACACACACCATATGAACACACACTGTATGATCACACACTTAGAAAACACTCCATCATAGGACTCAGTCTGAGAGACAGTTTGAGTCAGATTTTGTCATCCTTGTTGAGCCATAATTTGGTGTTTTACTTCATACAGCTCATCTATCTGACTCACACTGTTATTATAACACACACACACACACACACGTCATTACACTCCGGTTTTGTTGCAGTTTGTGTAATTACAGACTTGTTAAGGCTTCACCCCCGAGCGGCTAATTTCTAATCAGCTGTTCTAAAATGTCTGTGAACACACACACACACACACACACACACACACACACACCCAACTGCTTTGTTTTAAATTAAATGTTCATATTGTAATAATATGGTTGTATTAATAAAGTTTTATTATTGTTTATATAATAAATATAATAAATAAACTTATATAATAAAGTTTATAAAGTATATAACAAATAAAATATGACAGACATATATATATTTTAAATCTGTTTATAAATTAATGAATAAATTAATAAATAAGGTGAAAGCTGCAAGTATTCAATCAGCTGTTGCATTTTTATTTTAATGGTGCTGTTTTATTAACATTTTATTGTCATATTTCATTGTTTTTTAAATAATTAATAAAGCTGCACTATTTTTTTTTATATAACAGTTTAATTAATAATGCAGTTTTTTTTAACACTGTACAGCTGCTGTTTATTTACACACAGTTTATAACTGTTTGTCCAGAAGTACTGTTGTCACCCAAACATACGCTGAAAACAATATTGTTTCATAATTTAAACATAATTAGCTTACCATAACACATCGTCATACTGCCCACCAATAGCAACGAACATACAGTGCATAAAAAGTCTTGCAGGTTTTTGTTATGTAAAAAAATGATAAATCATATCAGATCTTTTTCCACCTTTAATGTGATATAACAACCAATAAAATTCAAGTGAGAAAAAACTTGTTTTAGGGGAAAAAAAGAAAAATTTTACAACAACCTGGTTGCATGAGTATGCACGCCCCTTAACTTATGCGATGTTAAAGTACCTTCTGCTTGTAATACAGCACTCAGTCTTTTTGAGTAAAAGTCTACCAATTGAGCACACCTTGATTTGACAATTTTATTCACTCTTCTTGGCAGAAATGCTCCAGATCTATCAAATTGCAAGAGGAATCTCCTGTGCACAGTAGACTTCAAGTCCTTTCTCTTGTTTTTGATAGGATTTGCCTCTGGGCTCTGACTGGGCCATTCCATTCTTCTTATGAAGCCATTCTTGTTGTTGACTTGGATTTGTGCTTTGGTGTGTTATCATGCTGGAAAGGAAATTTTTTCTTCATGTTCAGGTTCCTAACAGAGGCCTGCAGGTTTGTTTTTGCCAAAATAGATTGAGATTTGGAGCTATCCATGATTCTCTGTATCTTGACTAGATCCCCAGTCCCAGCTGAAGAGAAGCATGATGCTGCCACCACCATGCTTCACCGTGGGTATGGTGTTGTTTGGGTGATAAGTGGTCTCATTTTGTGCCAAACATATCTTTTAGTATTATCCCCCAAAATTTCTACCTTGGTCTCATCAGACCATAACACATTTTGCCATATGGTTTGGGGTGATTTAGGTGGGCTTGGATGTTTTTTCTTTTCTTTTTTTTTTTTTTACAAAGCCCCTCAGTACTTGCCAGATATTCCTGCAGTTCATTTAATGTTGCTGTAGGTCACTTGGTGGACTCCCTGATAAGTTTTATCTTGTCCTTTTTGGAAGGATGCCCTACTTTCTCCACTTGTTGATGGTGACCTGCAAGGTTTCCATGGTACATCTAATGATTTGGAAATTATTTTGTTCCTCTCCCCTGGTCTATACCTTTCAACAATAACATCCTGTACATGCTTTGTTAGCTTACTGTAAGGTCTTCTTTTTATTCCCCTAAAATTTGTTTTGTTTTTCATTTGAATTTTGTTGGTTTCCTTGTTGGTTTTCAAAAACCTGTAATTTTAAAAGGGGTGTGTAGACTTTTTATATTCACTGTAGACTTATGTTAGCTAGCTAAATGTAATCATGGCAATGACTCCTGTTAATCTACCAACACAAATGTGATACTGACAGTTAACTATCTGTTGAACAGAATTGCACAATTGGTGTCTCCTTCAAATACATACACAATGAGGACACCCTCCGACTGAATGGATCACAGGGCAGGTGTGTGTTAAGTAAAGGACGCAATGAGCAGATGTAGTGTGTGTTAATTACTAAGAGATCAGGTACAATGCTGCATTCATGTGCTATGGGAAATGGTGTAAATATGAGTTTGTGTAAAAACTAAAGGCTGCGTTTGAACACATCTTAATTACAGACAGGCCGGTCAGAGCATTACCTTTTCATCATGGTGGAGGAGAGGACATTCTCAGTGCAGGACTGGGAAAATGAGGAATTTGAGAATTTGATGGTAGACATGTCAGGACTGAAAAAAGTAAAGAAAATTTGAAAATGTTTTAAACAAACTGTAGTGTTGTGGTCGTATATAGTGAAACTCAAGACATGAAGGTTTTAAAGGTATCTTTATACAGCCTCCTTAACACACATCACATTTCACATTTTTTTATCCCACACTTAATGACCTTTGAGAATTATAAAAAGATAACCTTTCCAGAAAGTCTAGAAAGTGTATAAATTATAAAAGTCTTGATTTTTTTGACAGGTAAAAGCAGAGAACTCACTGGTTAGGGTCGTAATGAACATTACTAATAATAAATGTTACATACTGAAATACATCAGAGTATATAACCAGGTAATGTTAGTAATGGACTTGAACACAGAGAGGAATGGGAAATAGGAGCAGGACAGCTTCTATAAAACACACACAGGTAACACAGGTGAGTTCTCAGATGTGGAGTGTACAAACATGATGACGCTCTGATTATTTACACACATCATTTTTTAACCAAATTTAAAAAAAAAAAAAAAATCAAAATGAGAGCTGTTGTGTTCCGGAGAAGGTACTCTAAAGGAACAACATGATGATGTCATCAAAGAGCGCCGGCTCATCGCACAGTCATGGAGAGACTGAAAAGCTCTGATTATGGCATTAACACCATTGTTTATCTCATTTAGTTTTATTGTCTGAATTTTCTCATTTCCAAAACATAGATGTGAAGTTTTGTGCTGTAATTCTGTAAAAAAAAAAAATAATTATGAGCTGTTTTCCAAATTCATGTACAGATGAATACACAAATATACAAACACAGCAAGGCTGTACAACAACTTAGTACTACTTTTTTTATTTTTTTTTATTTATTTATTTAATTTTATCATCTGTGTGAGAAATCCATTTCACCAAACAGCTAATTGCTAATTATTACCTAGGATTTTTTTTTATTTGTGTGTCTGTTTGTCTGTCAGTATTTTTCTCTCTGTCTGTCTGTCTGTCTGTATTTTTGTCTGAGTATCTGTCTCTGTCTGAGTATCTGTCTGTCTGTCTGTGTGTCTGAGTATCTGTCTGCATAATATGTCTGTGTGTCTGAGTATCTGCCTGTCTGTGTCTTTCTTTCTCTCTGTGTTTATCTGCAGCGATCCAGTAACACAGAGATTGTAGATTTGTCATTACTACTGCTTCTTTATTTCTACCTGTGTGTGTGTGTGTGTGTGTGTGTGTGCGTAGATCTGAATTGCTATTAAAAAAAGGGAAGACGTCTGTTTCATGTTGACTAAATGTCACAAACTTTTGACCTGCGGTAAAACACGATGGATTCCACTGAGGAACGCTAATGAGACTCATTTTCACAAATGTACAAGTATGTGTGTGAGTGTGTGTGTTTGTGTGTGTGTGTAGCTCTTTGAAGTAAAGCAGAAATAATGATAAACAAACAGAGCGGAGGTTGGCATGCAGGGGTTTTGCGTGCTAGTACAAAGAACATGAAGAGTAGAAACTCATAAAATCACACACACACACACACACACACAGTCTCATACGCTGACAAGCTCTGGTTCTGACTCAGTGTTAATGACAGGGCAAAGATACAAACCCAGGTGGTGCAGGACCTTTTCTCCCCCGTCTCTCTGTCTTTCTCACACACACACACACACACACACACACATACACACACTCTCTCATACACTCATGATGAGTGCATCGGTGGGTTTTCCAGCCTTTGGCAAAACAGTAATTAACCCCAAACTGCACTTCCCGCACTCTCAGCCGTCTTCCTTGAGCTGATGAAAAGCTCAAATACAGTATTACTGTGGGTGTGTCCCAATCCACATTCCCAATGCATTATATCGGCTACATAAACATCACCACATCCACTGTGGATGTGTCTCAAACCCATACTGCCATGTTGAGTTGCCTATGTAGTGTATAAGATGTATAGTTTGGGATATGGCCAAAGTGGATGCCACACTCAGTATATAGGCCACATATTACCTTCAAATGCCACAGTGTGTTAGGGTTACTATCTACCTGCCTGGGCACAACACACACACACACACAGCAGTGTATGTAGAGTGATCTGGTACTGCTCTGATTGTAATGATAGCTGATGGATGAGAGTGGGCGTGGTTACCTGAGGGCAGGTGAGAGCAGGAAACATGATGGCTGTGTTAGTCATCAATCTCATAATGACACACAAAACGCTAAAAAAGGCTCTCTCTGTGTGAGTGTGTGTGTGTATCATAATATCCACTTTCCTGGGCTTCGTGCTGCCGAGTCTCAACATCATGGCGGAATAAATAATCACTGTGGAAGAATCAAATATGTGTAGTGATTGTGTGAATTTCCATATGACCAATCAGCAATGTCCGGAGCTGTAATCTCTGCTCTTAATAATTTCAGTTCTGCAGGAACTAAAATTGGCCCATTTTTTTCTCAGTTCAATTCAATTCAGGCACAGTATTGATTCTGCAGCATCACATAAACCAGAGCTCCATTATTCCTCCTTATTCACTGGCCAGTAAGCAGAAATGTTGTATCACATGACCTCACATACCTGAACTGCAGCAAATCTACAGCAGTAAAAGGGAAGAAACAATGTGGGAAAGCTGTGAATGAATTTTAAAATGGCCCGAACACTCGCTTGTAGTGAGAAGCAACAGATTTGTCCTGAAAACACATTTAATATTTTGCAGTGAATATTACATTCCTGAACCAAACACGGAATAAATGTATGAAAAGAATGCATGAGCTGAGTGAGTCATGGTTACACATGCTGTCTCGCTTGTGCATTACGCATAAAGCATGTTTATCAACACTGGTTTTCACCCACACGTGGTGATGAGCTGTTCTCGACAGAACAGAAACAACGATGAAATATTTAATCATCCATTAACATCGCTGCTTTATTTTTAACTTTGCGAGGACAAAATGTACACAGATATGATCAAGTAAGGAATAAGACACTTTATGCTCTATAACACTGTTATAGTAAATTAAACGACATTTGTGTGACTATTCTAGTTGAGTAAATGAATGAACAGAGACAAATGTGTGCAGACTTCATTTGTTACAAGATTTACAGAAAAAGAATCAACATCTGGTCACGCAGAATCCAGAATTCAGCAGTGTTGTGGTATAAAGTTTTACATTAAATAGCTTTTTTTTTTTTTTTTTTGCTCAGGAAATGAAAATGCAGACAAGCTGCTAGGGAAATGGAGTTACGACGCTATGATACAATAATGTGGGAAACTGGTCAAAGTGAGAATCGTGTTTCATCAAGAATAATACAGGGTTATATTTTTGCGTAGGTACTAATCTGTACATCAGTGTGTAAGTGAGACAGGGCTGTCCAAAACCAGGACTAGCTGAGATCAAGTCAAGACTGAGTCTTAAGGGAGTCGAAGCCAATTCATGATCAAGATCAAATGAGCAGCAGGGTCAAAACCAAATGGACAAAAAAAGGCAAAAACAAAACAAGTGGAACAGGCAAAGAACATCAGTTGGTAAGTCAAGGAGAATGTAAATCAGAAACTGGAAAACAAAGTTGGCAAGACTTCGCAATAAGTTAATGAAATCAGGGAGTATATACACAGTGAGTAATTGAGGAAGTCATGAGGATCATGTGACCATTAATTACCTCATATTGTGGTGAAGGGGAACTCTGGTGGTGTGGGGTGGAACTGTCAGGGATGACTGCAGGAAATACAGCAGACGACACAAATTTGTGAAGTGTTCTGTTTGTGAAACATTACATCTGTATGTGATCAAGGGAATCACAATAAAACCTACTGGACTTGACTTGTTCTGTTGTTGAGGCACATGAAGCTCAGTTTTATTAATCAGCTGTTTTTAAGATTTTTACTGCTTTTGCAGTCCGGATCAGAAGCAGCCTGAACATTTTAATGGTTTTATTGTGAGTGTTAAATGCAAGGCTGTAGGTTCTGATCTCTATCACTTTGGAGTTCTCGTCTCATCACGGTTTAGCTCATTACTGTCACTCCACCGTGGTGTGTAGGGGGTAAAAGTGATGGGGGTGTAAGTAAAGGGGGTTAGTGAGAGTCGTCACTCATTATCGGCGTGTTTGCAGTGGAAATGCAGCTGGTGAGATTATTGTGTACAAAAAAAATGTCATTAAAGATGATGGATGTTTGCAAATATTTATCCGGAAGCAACTTCGTATGTATGCTGAGGGATGCTCATGTTACAACTGAGTCATTCATATGGGATTCTGGAACACACACACACACACACACACACACACACACTAGCACATCATTCTCACATCTTCAAACTTTCTACTCTAAACTTACATTCACACAGTCATGGGTTGAGTCCCAAATGACATACTGTTGCCCTCGATTGACTGTTAATGGTGCATTATATTGAGTAAACACTCTTAGCTGGCTAAGAGCTTAGCATACACACTCTCTTACTTATCACAATATTTGGCTGCATCTCAAATCTGAAACCATCATACTGCTCTGAATAGTTAGTGTACTATTTTGGTAGTATGTGATTTGAGATGCAGCCATGGAGAGATTGGAACAGAGACTCATTACATCATTGTTTTTTTTTTTTTTTCAAGCACTCTGATTTCCATCTTCTCTTCACCATGGGCTGTGTTCCAAACTGCACACTAATGCACTGTCAAAATAGTACAACACTTTTCATGTATACAACGTAGAACAAGGTGATAATTAGCTCGCCTATTCATCCTGCAAGCAAAGCAATTACTAGCCACAATCAAACCTTCCTTGTTTGACTGGTCTATGGCTGTGTCCCAAACCACTTTACTAGTGCATTCTAAAATATTATTTAGTACTGGAGGCTGGAACTCAGGTGTTATACAGTACTTCTATTTTTATGCTCAAGGGTGCAATGAGTACAAACCAACCTGTCATACACACACACACACACACACACACACAGTCGTCTGGCAGTCTGGAGCAGGAGATGGTGAGTGACCCGAGGGTGTTTTGAGTCAGAGATAAACTCAACACCAACACCATGATGGATTACTGAGCACAGAGCAGCAGGAAACACACACACACACACACACACTCAGATCAGTTGAGAAAATTTCAGGAATCCTCTTTTCACCCATAACATGGAAAGAAGACTAACATCCAGACATCTATAACTCTATGGTCATACTAGCTGGTGATGAGTATCTCATGTTGTTTGTAGTTTTGTGGTGTGTAAGAGCTGCTACTGTGGTCTTTTGTGGGCAAGGCTTGTCCAGCATTTATTTTTATTTGGCTCAGATTGGAAAAAGTGGTAGCTAAATTGTAAAGCCTACACCTACTATACCATTAATACACACCACTATTGTTTAAAATGTATTTAAGATGGATTTACTTCATACTAGTTTCATTGGCAGTGATTTGCAGCTGTACTATTGTCAGAGCTGCAGTTCTAGAAAATGAATCAACAACTTCTGACCAATCAGAGTCCAGAATTCAACAGAACTGTGGTGTAAATACTTTCTGATTCCTATTTAAAAGTAATTTTAGACTAATGTAAGCAAGACGTATTACAGTATACATCAGCTATAGAAATCATACTGAAGTGTGGAGGAATTTGTTTTTCAAATGTGAAATTAAACTAATTTTAATTTGGTTGTAATTCTATTCTCTATACTGTGTGTGTGTGTGTGTGTGTGCAGAAGCTAAAGTTAGCTTAACTTTTAGTTTAACACGCAGTCTGTTCTGTGGAAAAGCTTACAAAATAGAAAAATCAGTTGCATACAAATACAAATTCTTAAAGGTCATTCCAGGGATTATGTAACAGCTACGTTGTTTTCATTATCACCTTGCATTCTAGCATAGTTAGCAAGTTTATCGCTACAAACATCTGATTTACCGATAATCATGTCTACCGGTATGGAAACATAACCCAGTCCTGTTCTTATCATTTCACAGGCATTGATATTTAATTACACACAGAGCTTTAAATATTATCTAAAAAATATTTAAGTGTAACAGTGATGCATTTACAAGCAAAAGACAGAAAACTGGAACAGGACAGAACCCATGAATTTGGAGAGAGAACACGCCTGACTCAGGAATGAGGAAGAATAATTTATTTATTTTCAGTGTAACAGATTTGTGTAACAGATCAGTTTGTGGTTTCAGTAGTAAAGCGAGTCATTTTGTGACTTTTGAAGAAGCACGAGCAGGTAGTGACATGTACAAGACACACACACTCACACACGCATACATGAGGTGGTGGTGATTCAGAGGAGCTGGAATCTGGACGAGATGATGAGATAGAGAGAAAGAGGATAAGATCAGAGGTGAAGGAATCACACTCACACCACTGTCATCACACCCGCCTCACTCGCTCTCTAACTCACACACACACACACACCCCCTGACATCCTCACCACAGTGCCCTGTTCATCCTCACCGTCTCATCTTTTATTCTCTCTATCTGTAAACACACAATATTTGGGTTTGAGCATAAATGCAAGTGCGTAAGTGATTTTTATCTCCAAAAACACCCGACACATGAATGTTCCAGAACATGATAACAAGCTGAAAACCAGTCGGTGATTCAGAGCTAAGGATCAAAGACAGCTTTTATGTTCTTATACTCAAATAGACACAATAGCCCAAATCAGCAAGAGTTGCACTGCTTCTGAGTTACATACAGCAACTAAAGCAGACATAGCTTATCTCAATGAGTGAATTTTTTCCCAGATAAAAGTATGAATGAACTTAAAGTGAGCTGTAAGCACACAGAAGGAACAAATACATTGGCATTATTTTATTCATCTGACAAATCAATTAAAAGTGTGATCAGATCTACATTATACAAGACCATGATTAAGTATCTCGTGGTTCATTAAGTCGTGTGCACAAGTAACTATAACTGAGTATCATATTAAAAAAAATGTAAAATAATAGAATGTGTTGGATCAAGTACTATTTTATGCTTGCTAAATAAAGAGTGTGGATGCCATATTGATAAACTAGTCATATTGAAGTCATATTGATATCACACCAATTAATGTGATAATTACAACTAGGACTATTCATGCAGTAATATATTGGTAATATACTAGACTTCTATTGGATTTATTTTAATGCTTGCCATCTTCTTGTTCATATATTGTATGATCATATTTTTCATTTTTAAATTGTCTCTAGGATTTATGTTACATCATATTAAATTTGACAGCAAAGAAAACAAACACTTTTTCCCCTCTCTACTCCTGATTATTTTCAGGTTTAAGGGCAAGTGCTTGTGTTTAAAGGTGGTGGTGTTAGATACTATTGAAAATCCCCATCTCAGATGCTTTTACTCAAGAAAAATCTTGCAACATCGGAACACAGCGTGAACTACACGAAGGTGATTTTAATAATTTGAACTTGGAACTCAGAAAATCCGCTTAAGCTGCTGCGTAACCTGACTCTGGATACGAGGAACTTTTCCCACATAAATATTGACATAACTTTTGGACTTAAGTCGCTAACTCCGAACACAGCCCACAGTGCACTAAGTAGTATGTAAAAAAAAAAAAAAAACATATTTAATACCCTATGTGCACTTAGTATAGTGAGAAGGTTGAGGATTCCTAATTGTCTCCTTATTGGACATGAAGCACACTATACATAGTGTAGAAACTAGCATTTTATACCCTATGTAGTGCATTTATAAATGGAGGGAGCAGGAAGACATTTAGGGTTCAGCCAGACTATAAGGTAAAGTGTGGCTCATTGTAGTGAAAAATAAAAACTTTATGGAAGATGGTTTGTGTGTGTTCTGGTGTGAATCATTCCCCGAGAGCTGAAAGGAGAAAATCTCCTGATTTTAATAGACAATGTATCATTTCTGAGTGTTAAACATCTCCTTTGTTATGAAAGAGAGACGAGAACAGACAGGATGCGTGTGCATTTATCACCTCATCACATTCCTCCATGTTTGGATTGAATGAAGCAGGAAAACGCAGCTCTGTTTATTCTGTAATATGAATCTCTCTTTCCTCTGTGTGTGTGTTCATGCAGTTTAATATTCCTTCCTGAGTGAAAGCATCCTGTTCTCACACGTCTGTCGTTCAGTTTCAGTCCATGTCTTCATGACTTAGACAAATATTTACCAGAAAAGTCAGTTAAAAAAGTGAATGTGTGTATTTCCGTTAGATTCCGATAAGAAGGAACAAGATGACATCATCAAAAAGAGGGTCATAGCCCTGGGCTACATCTCAAACCGCAAAATACCAGTTTTTATTAAGGATATGAGGTGTATGTATTGTGCATAAAATAATAATTACCACTAATATCCTCCAACAACATCACTTAAAAAAATTTGAAAATGTGTACTTTAAATTTGGCATTTAATTTGGCATTCATAATTTTATTTTATTTTGCTAAAAGTCTTTATATATATATATGTATGTACTGAATATATACTCTGATGCTCACATGCCCATTGTAGGCACTTTCGAGTGGTGGACAGAGGTCAGCAAGGTCACTCTGACCAATCTGCAGCTACGCAGCCCCATATGCAGCAAGTTGCTATACACTGTGTGTTCTGACACCTTTCACTCATAGCCAGCATTAACTTTTTTAGCAATTTGTGCTACAGTAGCTCTTCAGTGGGATCAGGCCAGACAGGCTAGTCTTCATTCCCCATCCATATCAATGAGCCTTGGTCGCCCATGACCCTGTTGCCAGTTCACCAGTTGTCCTTGGTAAGTACTAACCACTGCATACCAGGAACACCCCACAAGACCTGCCGTTTTGGAGATGCTCTGATGATCCAGCCATCTAGCCATCATAATTTGGCCCTTGTCAAAGTCACTTAGATCCTTATGCTCCTTACGATTTTTCCTGCTTCCAACACATCAATTTCGAGAACTGACTGTTCATTTGCTGCGAACCCTTGATATGTGCCATTGTAAAGAGATAATCATGTGTAAGTGGTTTTAATGTTATGGCTGATTGGTGTATACACACACACACACACACACACACACACAATCATAATGCATAATGCAATCTGGAGATTGAGATGTATATAGCTGTGTCAGACAATATACAGTAAATTATTTTGATATTAATAACATCATAAATTATGGAGGTGGCGCGTATGCCGTGCATTGATTAATGTGTCCTGTAGTCTTTTTTTTTTTTTTATCCCATTTTGGAAACGAACTTAAAATTCAGATGGAAACGTCACTATAATAACTCGAAATCCAGATTTAAATCATAGCTGTCATGGTTACAAAGACCTTTAATTTAAGAACCAAAATAATAAACCATTCAAGATGTGCAGTGAGTCAATATTCCTACACTCCCTTAAGTATCCTGAACTTTTGGCCTGTTAAATTTCCCCTCATATCTCTCAGTGCAATAAATTGGAAAAACTCCAAGATTGGATTCAATGACTCTGTTTCCTTCCTTCTGTTTTCTTCTGAGACAGAAAATTAACTAAAATACAACAATAAATACAGTTAGTGTCAAAGGTTTGCGTCCACTATTTTTATTTAACGTTATCACACTGTAATATATTTACGCAAGGCAAATTACATTTCCCTCGTCAGGGAGTGCGTGTATTACCCATAATGCAATGTGGGTCATTTCAGATGTTAAGTCAATATGTATGTGGAGCAGAAGTGTACGAGGAAGGGTTTTTTCAATAACGTCTAGATTTTTAAACACAAACACTTGCCTTTAAACCCAAAAAAATCAGCAACAGAAAATACAGACTGGAGAACGAAATAGTGTGGTTTTTCTTTGCTGTCAATTGTAATTCATTATACCATAAAAGTTTATCCATAATTTTATCCATAAAAAAAATCACTCTTTGAGATAAGCAGTGTCTGTGATTATGCCCTCTATATGGAAAAGAAAAACCTTTTCGTGGTGTTTTTGAATGTATTTACAGCCAAAACATACATTTATAAATTTCAGCCATACATATTGTGGTTGCATCAAACTGTCAGACAGTGAAGCTGGGCTTGATACTGCTCCTCACTTGAGCCAATATCATGCAAGAAAAATGCACCTAAGTTCAAGGTCAGCATCTTGCGTAACTGAGACACAACTCTGTTTTAGAAAAACTCTGCACCTGTGTGTGTAACTCTTACGTGTCTTCTGAATAGCCTTAAGTCTGTAGTTACGTCTGAGGTCTGAATAGTGATGTGTGTAATTTCAATATTAAATCCTCACTGCGCATATAACTCTTTCCTGAATATGGCCCAGTGTGAGCAGTGTTTGTGTGTGTGTGTCTGTGTGCATGCATGTGTTTGTATGTGTGTGTGTGTGTGTGTGTATGTGTGTGTATTACCCATAATGCACTGTGTAACGTTTAATCTGAAAATAAGATGCAAATGTGTGTGAACTGGATGTTCAAATAGATTTGCATATCTCTTTACATCTGAGAGTGAAAGTGTTTCTGGAACTTTCTGTAATAAAATGTCCTCAGCGTTATTTAGTTTCTTGACGCACATGCAGCTGAAACTGATCTGCACTCCTCGGGCCACTTTGACACCATGGCTGAGACGAACATCTCAGATTAAACACAAAAGCCAGTGTGCAAGCCGAAATCCGAGCTTGGAATAAAGCGTTAACCGGGGGACGGGAGGATCCTGGACTTCTCCGCTGTTTTTATAAAGAGCTGAGGTGAAAAATGCTAATAATGTGACCTTTGGCAGGCGAACAGGACTCTAATGTGCACTTCCTGTTCTCTTCTTCTGTGAATCAAGATAACGAAGGTTCTGTTCATCTTCACTATCAAGTGTCTGAGTGTTAAAATGGTGTGTGAGCCAGAACAGTTTATCACCACACACCTGCTACACACACACACACACACACACACATATTTCTGTAACAACCTACATTAGTGTTGCACTGCTGTTTATAACTTTTCTTTAAATCCTGTCAGGAATAAACAATTAGCATAGCAACCACACTGTAACACAACACTCACTGAATATACACTGATAAAGTCTACAAATCTGTGTCAGTTTATTTGAGTTTTAGCATAAGGTTAGCATGCTGTTTATACCTGTTTATAAGTTAGTGTGAATTTGTGGAATGTTGAAATTACATGAAATTAAGCTAGCATTAGTGTGAGGTTGGGGTTATTTTAGTGTAAGGTCATTAAACATTAATTTTAAACAAATGTTAGCCTAACCTCATGCTAATTTTAGGCTAACACTTGTATAAAATTAGTGTGTTTTTAGTGTAACATTGACATGAGGTTGGCTTGATGTAACTGTCAGGTTAGTTTAAGTTTAAAATAACATTACTGTGATACTGTGAGGTTGAACTAATGTTAGTAGTGCAAACTTAGCATGAGGTTGGTTGTTAGCCTAAAATTACCATGAGTTAAGGCTATTAGCTGTATTATTGTTTAGGCTAACATTAGCATGATGTTGGGCTAGTGTTGGTGTGAGGGTGACCAACAGTAAACTTAGTAGTGTATGCATTTTCCATGTGAGTTAATGTTAATGTCATTGTTAGGTTAAGCTATTATTAGTGTGAAGTTGGAATACTATTAGCATGAAGCTGGCCTTACGATAGTTTGAGGTTAGTATAAGTTTACTATAATATTAGCATTAGAGTTGTTGGTTTGAGGTTTTCCTAGCATTAGCATGAGTTCATTGTTAGTTTAGACTAATATTAGGCTAACATAAATGAAAAGTTTGCGTCAGTTTAGCCTAACATTTGGCACTCTGTTAGCTTAATGTTGTTGGTGTGAAAATTACCTTAACATGTTACCTGGCAGATCAAATATTTCTGTTAGCTACTTTATTATTGCTAATTCTCTGTATGAGCTGTATTTGAACAGTAGATACAGTATTTATACATAAGGTATAGTATTTAAACAGTGAATAGTGTTTGAACAGTAGATAGTGTTTGAACATTACATACAGTACATAACCATTAGATAAAATACATAATAGATAAAGTACTTGAGCAGTATATCAAGTATTTCAGTAGTAGATAAAGTATTTAAACATTATATACAGTGTTTGAACAGTAGACTCAATATTTGAGTATTAGATTCAGCATTTGATGAGTAAATACAGTATTTGAACATATATTATTCTTACAGAATGTACATTATTTATATGTAATAACCAGTATCTGACACAAAAAAGGAAATTCAGTATTTACACATATGGTACAATATTTAAATAATAGATACAATATTTGCACAGTATATACAGTGTTTGAACATTACAGACAGTATTTGGACAGTAGCTTTGGCATGTACAGTATTTAAACACCAGTATTTAAACAGTGTTTGGACATTATGTACAGCATTTGAACAGTAGTGTGAATGTTACATATAGTATTTCTACATTAAATACAGTATTTAAACAGTAGACAGTGTTTTGTATACAGTATTTATTTGGATGGTACAGCATTTAAACAGCAGTATTTAAACTGTCTTTGGATATTATATACATAATTTAAACAGTAGACAGTGTTCGAATCTTAGATACAATATTTAAGCAGCAGTATTTCAAAGAAAGTTTGAATGTTAGATATAGTATTTGAACATTAAATACAGTGTTTAAACAGTGTTTGAACATTGGATCCAGTATTTACATGAAAGGGTATCATTTGAAAAGCAGTATTTAAAACAGAGTTGACTCAGTTTAAACATTAGTATTTAGTATTTAAACAGCATTTTTTAAACAGTAACATTAGATTTGAACATTAGATTCAGTATTTGAACAATAGATACGGTATTTAAGTAGTAGTATTTAACTTTAGATGCAGTATTTGGACATTTTTAACTTTAGATCCAGTATTTGGACAGTGTATTATCACTAATTGTCGTCACTCGGTGAGGCTGGTCGAGGCGTCTTCATGCCATGTGCAGTATTTAGGGTCACTTTACTGTCAGGGTTTTGGACAAAGAGCTGCTTTGTTGCGTTTGTGTAGGACACGCTGTAATTCTCATCCTCTTGAAACACGAAACAAAGTGAAAACTCGACACCGCCGTCATTAACAAATCACTTTCTTGTGTTCACCGTGGTCCTGCACCGGAGGAGTGGAGGGAGATGGGGGGATGAGAGTCAGACGATATCTCTCCTCTACGATGGCTTTTCATCGGTCTTTGTGCTCCTGTCTAAGCGTGAAAGCCATTCCTCATTTTCCTGAACAAAAACGTTGAGCAAACGTGCCAACTGGAGAAGTTTGTCTTTTTCTTTCTTCTTGAAAAAGTAAACTTGTGGCTATGGAAGGAATGCCCCACCTGTACAAAACAGTTGGAGCAAAAAAAACCTAGAAGATCTACAGCAGAGTTCAGAGTTTACTTCATTGTTCAAACATCTCCCTGCTGTGATGTATTAAAATAATGGATTGAACATGCTGTATAGTGCACTACATTTCCAACAGGGAGTCATTATGGGTCTCATTGTATCTTTTAAATACAGCACACAGTATTTCCAGACTTCAGAGACGCATAATACGTAGTACCACTGAAGGGTAAAACACAGTTAAAAAAAAAAAAACATGTAACAGTAATGTAACACTGCATTTTTGATATAAATCTCTTACAGTTTCTAATGTCCCTTGTTGATACCATGAAATGTTTCTACATGGCTGACATTTTCACTGTTGATCTGCAGCTCAAACTGTTTGAGCATGTCTGTGCTGACCAGCACTGGAGAACAAACAGCATTTTAAATCACTTTCTAATTATCTTTAATGTAAACATTGTAAAGTGTTAGATTTGACATTTTGTTTTAGGCCTATTTCTCATTCGGGCAAAAACTGGAAGTGCCATTTTTGACTATTTTCAGCCAAATATTGTTAATGCATTCCTAATAAATATATTTTATTCATGTTAGCCATATGCATGTCTAATGCTAGCTAAGTGGAGCACACACTGAAAGATTTTATTTCACATTTCTTTGGATTTTCACTTTCTTTCGTTTCCTTTGAACTCAAAGCATTATCCATTTATCATGACAGAAAGCAAGGACGCCACATCAGAGGATCTTTCATGCGGGAAAATCATGTTGAGATGAGAGATTACTAATGTGAGATGGTGGAAGGGGGCGGGACTTCTGTGGAGTCAGTTAATATTGAAGAGTTTAAAATACATACGTAATGTAATTCATTCCAGATTCATATGTTGATTGGTTGATCTGTTGTTTGATTGGGGGAAAAGAAGACTCTTGGTGTGTTTTAGAGTGATAACTTATAGCAGCGTTCGCCAATGTTACTATGCATAATTTCTGTAAATCATCTGAAAAATCTGTGTTATTTAGGTGTTTGTTCATTATCAAATCTACAAACAGTACTTTTCTTTTCACCAAAGTTTGTTTTTTTATGAAAATGTACAGACACTAATTTCAAAACCAAGTTAATGTTTGAAATTAAAATTCTAATGATTTTATTTTTGAAATAGAAAATTCCAGGTATTTCTTTTGTTGTTGTTAGTGTGTTGATTAGAAATGTCACGGTGTAAATTCCTCACACATCACTGCGTCTGTATAAACATGGTGTTTATAAAGCGATAGTGGTTTCTGAATCATTTCCATAACAAATAGCAGTGAAATGCTGCAGAAGCGACACGCAAATCTCTTCAGAAAGTCCTCCAGCAGCTTTACATTTGTAACAACGCATATATCACACGGGACCAAAAGTCTATGAGCATGACTAAGGACTGGACTTTATTTTGTATTTGTATTAAACCCCAAATGAAAAAATCCCTCAGTTAACGTTCAATTGTCAAAAATCTGTTCATATTTTTAAAACTGTATTAATGACGACTTGTATGTTTCAGTCAAACAGTAACACACGTACGTGCCTAACTCACACTGTTAACTGTTGTAGAATATTGGATAGAACTGTGCATTAGCATTTGCTAACCTGCTAAATAAACAGAGCTCACTAGTGTTCACTTTAGCATTAAGGACACGTTCTCTGTTCCTGCATCAGCGCTAATAAAATGCACACCTGCACAAGTCCAGGTCGCTGCCCATCTGTCAGCATTAGCATTAGCGCTGTGTGTGTGTGTGTGTGTGTGTGTGTCTGTGTGACTGCACCTGCTTTCACCCTGACAAAGACAGCACTTTAGTCACTTCCTCCCTTCATTATGTCAACATTACCTTCTTTAACCCTTTCTGTACTGATCAGAAAAAAATGAACTAGAATGTAGAGCTTAGAATTAACTGAACTGTTACGTACGTAATAAACACTGTGTGTGTGTTTGTGTGTGTGAAAGAGAGATTATTTTCCTATATCAGCATGTCCCCAAGTGTTCTATTCCTCTTATACTACATCAATCTGTCCATTTTTTATTAAATATAGAATGATACATCATACTTTTAACCATTTATAGTTACATTTAATGTTGTGGAATGTTTATGAAACAAGTTAGTTCCTGTTCTCTCTTACATTATAGCAGCTATAAACAGTCGTTGAAAAAAACATGGCCTGTCATTTTACAGAGAAACAACAAAGCGTAAACTCCTTTGGCCTAAAGATGTGGGAAAACTTATATTTACAGCTTTACCTCTGACTGTTACAAAGAGCGGACCCTGGAGACTCCTTCCATAAATGTTAAATAAATGTCTCCTTACAGAAAACTTCACCATGTCAGTGATTTTTTAAAATCTGTCTATGTGGAATGTCTGCTGTACAAGTCCCCTTATTAAATAATGCACAGATAGTCTAGAACCGAGGTGTTTTTCAGCTCATGTGTAATTTTAAGAAAGTTTTCAGTGCAGTCAAATTAAAATTTGTGATGCAGACATATAGAGACTGGAACATACACTCACAACATCATCGTTTATTACAAACACCACACATTACACTCTATACTCTACACACCACACACTACACACTACATTTACCTGCTGTGGTAAAAAGCCATGACAGCTGGTGCTGAAACGAATCTTCACTCCTGAGCGATCTCGTCTTGTCTCCGTATGAAGCAGGTTTTTTTTTCATCTGTACATGACCTCAGTCTTCAGCAGAGATTACATTCACAGAGATAGAAGAGATCTATAATCTATTTTTGTACAGCTGTCCTACTTTAAACTCCTTCACAGCATCTCCTCACTCCCAAAACTCTGTCTCTTTATATTTCACACCAATACAAGTGTAAGGTTTAGTTATAAAATCTCTCCATCTGTCTTCTGACCATCTCCATGAAGCTCAAGATAAACAATCCTGACAGTAACATGACCACAATGCCAATAAATGCAACCTGAAATCCAAACACCTTTTTTTCCCCTTTGTAATTTCTTGTCCATGGATTTTTTGCCTTCCTCTAAACAGCTTCTGATGTCTGATTACATCATTATGTAGGCTCGAGCATGGTGAAAAAATCAAATTAATCAATAATATGTTACGTTTTACAATCCATCCAAAGGAACAAACAAAGTAAAGACCAGCATTAATATTGTTTCCTGCATGAAAAATCCTGTTTCACTCAGAAAAACATCACACTCATGTTATATTTTTCAAGTTAAACCAAAAAAGATAAAACAGGAACATTTTAACGGATTAAAGAAAAGAATTGAAAATGCACAGAAACAGAAAAAATAACTCATGCATGGAATCTAAATTTTTGAGTAAGATTATTTTTTTAATGAGTAAATCATAGTTTAAACAAAAAACAGGATTAAATTATCATTTTAGGCTACATTTTGCACATATTATTTTAAGAAAAATGAAAAGAAATGCTGAGTGAAAATATTAAGTGTAGTTATTTTGACAGTTGGTGACAGTCACTGAGTTTCTGATCAAACTGATTCCTTTGATTGTTTTGGTAGGCTGTGAAGTTTTCAAATGTACCAGAACAAAAACCAAACCACCACATTTGTGCCTAGGATCCGGTTACACCAGCTGTGTGTCATTAAAAATCTATGTCTAGGTTACAAACGTTGACAGACTCTCGGTATAATCTAAACCTAATAATACACAGATTAAAAAACATGTTATTATTTAACAAGACCAAACGTGTGTAATTGTTGATATGGTGAAGTTTTCTGTAAGGCGATGTTTATTTAACATTTATGGAAGGAGTCTCCAGTGTCAGTGCTTTGTAACAGTCAGAGGTAAAACTGTAACTTCATGTTTTCCAACATCTTCAGGATAGAGGAGTTTACGCTTTGTGTTTTCTTTAGTAACATGAAAATCTGCATTTTTCTGTCTTGTTAATTTCAAGAGAGCGCAACTGTTTATAGCTTCTATAACATAAGTAACTTGAACTAACATTAAATGTAACTACAAACGGATAAAAAGTATGAAATGTCTTTCTTTATTTAATAAAAATTGTGGTTGTTGGTAATTAACTGTGGTATAAGAGGAATCAAACACTTGGAGATGTGCTCTTATAGGAAAATAATCAACTTCAGGGTGATTCTGAGAAGTTCTACTTGGAACTTGTTGTACTACAGAATGATGGAGTTTTGTTGTAATGTGTTGAGGAATTTTCTGTTGTTTTTGTACAATAGTTTGTGTGAGAACTTTCTTCAGTCCTAAAGTGACCGTAACGCCTCACAGCTCCACTTGCCTCTTTCTCTCTCTCTCCTCTCCTCTCTGCTGGTTTTAAATAGTGAGATTTTTTTTCCCTCTGTTACAGCTGACCTGTCTTAAACCCGCCTGCAGATTAACACACCCCACCCTCAGAGAAACACACAGCGCCAGTGTTGCAAATTTGTCACCCATAGTGTTAAAAATCCCTAAAGAATGTTAATCTCCTCCGCCGCCTCTCTCTAATCCTCCTGCTGCCTCCGGCAAAACCTGACGTCCATTTCCACTCAGGATACGTACACGAGAGGAGACGAACTTAGCTCCACTTTTAAGAACAAGGAGTTTAACAACAACAAAAATTCATATCAAATTCCAACTCAAGTGGATTTTTACTGCATCTTGTTGTCTCTGTCTCTGACAATGTCAATAAAGTTGAACCTAATCTAACCACTGAAAGTATATATATATATATTATTTGCATAGTATTTTTCAAAAACATGTTCACAATTTAGCTTTCACAACATCATTACGACTGGGAAATAATTGGGGTAGGGGGTTGGGGGTTCGATTCCTGCCTCCCTGTGTGTGTGGCGCTTGCGTGTTCTCCCCGTGCTTCGGGGGTTTCCTCCGGGTACTCCAGTTTCCTCCCCCAGTCCAGAGACATGCACTGTAGGCTAACTGGCATCTCTAAATTCTCTGTAATGTGTAAGTGTGTGTGTGTTTGTGCCCTGTGACAGGCTGGCAGCCCGTCCAGGGTGTCCCCGCCTTGTGCCCCGAGTCCCCTAGATTAGGCTCTGGGCTCCCCGTGACCCTGTGTAGCTACAGAAGTGGTACAGAAAATGGAAAAATGGATGGAACGAGAAATTAGTGGTTGTTTTTATAGTAAGATTTTTTATTAATACAAAGATGTGTGGATGCATTAAGTTGCAGAGGTTAATAAATTCCCAAGAGCTGTTTTTTTTACTGTTTACTGTTTTTAATAGTTTACATTCTGTATATTAATTATTTTAAAAGAAAGTAAATAGTAAAAGGAAACTACAGTTTTTTGTTGTTACAAAGTCTATTCTAGGAATCCCAAAGTACCAAAGGCAGAAATGTTTTTTTTTCTTTATCCTTTAATGTGGTGTTTTTTTTTTTTTTTTTTTTTTTTTTTTAGCTTTAATGCATTTTTTAACATTTAACCTTTAATGTGGTGTTTATACAGCAGGACAAATATAATTTACCTCTTAGACCCAACTTTGAAACTTTTTTTTTACTTTCTGCTTTGGAAATTATAAACAAATAGGATTTGAGATAAATAGGATTTGATTGTTTGTAGAAGAATGTGCCTGCATATCCACAAGAAGGTGGAGCTAGGGAGATGTTTAACATGCTGTAAGTGCATTGTCTAATTACAGTTTTGAATGTAATCATATTCACTGTAAGTTTTGTACTTGGCAAACTGGGAAAACTGTTCATTTCAACCTCAGATTTTCGACAGCTCTTATTTCTCTAACATGCTATTTGTCCAGAGTATTGAAAAATAGGAATTTTAGTTTATGTTACATCTTATAATGAATTATAGCTGAATGTTTAACATGACTACAGGTATATGCTAATGCTAGTTCATATTAGATTAAAATTACAACTGTCACTTTTAGCTTGAAACAAAATAGGAATGTGTGAACACTTGCAAATCGGAATAACAGGGAGTTTTCCCGTTGTGAATGTGGCATGGGTTAGCTTGACTTTCTATTTCAGGAAAGAAATCATCAGCATACAGAACTAAACTGAGACTCTTGAGTCATTCTTTTTGAAATTCTGTAAACGCAGAAGTGCATAAAATGAATAAAAAGCCCACACAAGTACATTTTTAATCTTCAGACTCGTCTCTGTGCTTTAGGAGACGGACAGTGGGAGGACGAGAGGACCTTAGACTGCTTTTCAGATAAACAGGCAAGTCACAGTGAATCAGAAAAGCTCCAACTCTTTTCTTCCTTTTATTTATTTATTTATTTATTTATTTATTCACCATGTCCATCTGTTGTGTTGCTGTGAGTCGGCCATGAACACACTCTCTTCAATATTCAATATTTTGCTCCTCACACACATTCACAGTTCATACACATTACAGGGTTTGTTTTAACTATCACAGCATTTCTATAATCTCTGTCCTTCAGTCTACATTATCATTCATTCTAGGATTCGATAATTGTGATTTGAGAGAGACTCTAAATGTGTACTGCAGCATATTAGCAAACGTGAAACTTAGCATAAACTGTATAAAGACAGCTGCATTAGCGTTGACATTTCATATACACTGTACTGAACTTGTTAGCCTTACTGCAGCTCACTCAATCACATAAAACGATTTGCTTTGCTAAGTAGCTGAGGTTTTATGCTAACACTTTTATGCTAAGCTGTGTGCTAAATATTGTATGCTTATTGAATTGTACTCTGCTATTTGCTCTTCATTAGCAACACACTGAGTCAGCATTAATCAGCGACTGTGAAATCAATTAGTATAGCTTAATATGGCTAGCTGTATTAGCATGACTCACGGTTGCCATTTTTGTTTTCCCATAGAAATGGACTAGAACTAACCAGCTGATGCAGGACGGATGTTTGATGTTTGAATTTTTTTTCTTTTAATCTAATTAGATGTTAGGAATAAGTAGTACAGTGCAAAAGAAGTCATGATTTTAGGAGTTAAACACAAAGTTTAGTTAAATCCAAATATTTCTTTGCTCTTTTCTTTTCTATTGTGCTGTAAAAACAGAATGAGAGCCTAATGCTTTTATGCTAAGCTAATGACCTGTCAACTATCTGGACCAAAGTGAAAAAAATAATGTGTGAAAAATCGAATCAGACAAACTGAGGATTGCTCATATGCCTAAAATTCATTGCTAATACTCTCCTGCTAAGCGTCTGGTGTGCTGTGTGCTGTGTGCTCGGGGGCGTTAGCAGCAGGGGTTTGTGTAACACTACATGCTGAGTGGCTGATTTTTTTTTTCCCAGCACTTTATTTTTGCCCACTCAGGCCAAACAGAACAAACCATATCGCTTCTGATGGAGCAGCTTTGATACGGAGCAGCGCTGCGCTAAACTTAACCACTAAAAGAAATATGTAAAGAGAAACAGCTGCGTTTCACACTAGCCTTAAAGTCTGTGTGTTTACTTATTTACTGTCTCTGTAAAATAAAGTGAATGCTGTTTTTTTTTTTAGAAAATGAATGCTAACAAGCTTCAAATTAAACACTGCAATATGTAGTATTTCTCTCATATTGCTGATCTAGATGATAAAATCACTAACATATGAATGGTATATGATTTAAATATAGACTTATTTGGCTGCTTATGGATAAATGGTGTTACTGAGATAAAAATAAATAAAGAAACTATAACCTATAAGCATCCATTACCTGTTAGCTATATTAGCCTTGCAGTGTAGTCATGTATTAGCTCAAAAGTGAAAGCCTGCATCATGGCTAGAGAGAAAATGGCTGGATACAAAAGGAAAATTATAGTGGTCCTAAAGGAGAAGCTTGTGGGACACCATGAGACGTTTATGATGCTAAACTGGTAGTTATAAGCTTCCATTACTTGTTAGTCTAAACATGTATCAGGAATTATAGCGAGCTTAAAACAGACTCTTGAGGGACGCTGTGTTGTGCGTGCTTAGACTGATGATTTAGTCATGAACAATGCTAAACTGGTAGCTCTAATCTTTCATTACTTATTATCTACATTAGCTACTTATTAGCTACATACCACCAGTCCAAAACTAAAGAAGTAATCTTCATACACCAAACATGAATGTGTCTCTCAGATGTCCCTGAGGTTCAGAAGTTAGTGTGTGTGTGTGTGTGTGAATGTCTTTACTGTTTTTCTTAAGCTTTGATGGTCACCTTTTAACCCGTTTTTACAAACACAGGTACTGAGAATAGCTTCTAAAGAGACTCTTAGTGACCACAATGTCTGACAAACAGAGAGAGAGCTAATCCCTCAGCCACCACTCCCTACACACACACACACACACAAACACACACACACACATCCACGCACACACACACACACACACACACACACCTGTCCAAACAAGGACAGTCATTGTTGAGAGAGATTGAGGACATAAACGAGTGACAGATGGATCACTTCTTTTCAACTGAAGAGACAAGGAAAGTCAGTCAAGTGCATTAAGAATGTTCACTTTGTGATTATTTTCCTATAACAGCATGTCTCCAAGTGTGTCATTCCTCTTATACCACAGCAATTTACCAAAAATTACATTTTATATTACAAGGATTTTTAAAAAATTTGTTTTAAAGAACGACGTCATACTTTTTAATCCATTTATAGTTACATTTAATGTTGGTATGGAATGTCGGTGAACATGTTAGTTCCTATTCTCACTTATATTATAGTGGCTATAAACAGTCATTCCCTCACCAGCTTCTCTTTTTTCTCTCTCTTTAAGTTAATAAGACAAAAAAATGCAGCTTGCCATGTTACTGAGAAACTGCAAAGTGTAAACTCCTCTGTCCTGAACTCTGACTGTTACAAATTGCTGACACTGAAGACTCTTTCCATAAATGTGAAATAAACCTCTCCTTACAGAAAACTTACAATATCAACAATTACATGGTTTTAATCCATTTATGTTGAGTGTCTCGAGTACAAGTCCCTGTGAATGTGAACTGTTACTATAGGCAGGATAAAGTATAAGAATATGCGCATTAATATAAACCTGTGTATATATATATATATATATATATATATATATATATATATATATATATATGGAATAACAGAGTGTATTAATATTGTATGTGTGAATATAAATGCAATATAACTGCAGTTTATGGTCTGCTCGCAGTTACTCTCTCTTCTATTTATACACTTTCTATTTAATTCTCAGCAGGTTTTTTTTTTACTTTCCATGTGGAGGCCGTATTAAAGCATGCAGCCCTGCAGAGGCTCTTTCTGACATCTCTCGGCCTTGTGTCAGCGTTTCCTCATGGCGTCTCTCACCTTTTGTCCCAGCGCAGATTATTTTGAGATTTCTGATCTGGAGAAAACCTTCACCGTGATTCCTGAGATGAGATGAGAAAATAACTCCAACAAGATGCACAGGATTCTCTTACTGCAGCATTATTAGACAGACAGACAGATAGATAGACAGACAGACAAATAAATAATAAAGTAATAATAACAGTATTAATTGCGTGATGGGTGGAGTTAGAGTAAGAGGCTTAAGAAAAGGGGCAGGATTAGAATAGGGGAGGAGTTTGAAAGGGGTGGGGTTAAAATGAGGGGTTAGAATTATGGATTAAAATGAATAGTAATGATGAATTATAAATGATAAAGTAATGAGCACAGGTGAGGTGTGTGTCTGTGTCTGTGCACGCCCTGGCAGGAAGAGAAATATAGAAAAGCAGGAAACACAAACGCAGAATTAATTAATTACCCAATCCTGTGTGTGTGCGCGTGTGTGCTGATTGGGTCATCAATAATGTTTTAGTGCTGTGTCATTATCAGTGAACTTACACAGTTATTAATTAATTCCCGTGTTCGTCTTCATTCATCACCAGGACCTGAGCGCTGATTAATGACTCTTCCAGCTAATGCTACGCTAATTCCTCACAACGAATGACTCCTCCTCTGGCAACCGGCCCTCCTTGCTAATGCCACGCTAATTCCTCACAATAAATGACTCCTCATCTAGCACACAGCCCTGCTCATATACATTCCTCTACTAACTTCTTGCTATCGCTATGCCACTTCCTTACAATGAAAATGCTAATAGTTGTGTTTTAATGTTTTGTTCAAAATCACAAAGAGGAACAAGGATGCCATCATTAAAAGAGAACCAGCTAATCGCACACAGTCATCGGCCTCGAACCAGTTTCTGTTTTCCATCTGTGTAATCTTAGTATACGATGTTGCATTCTGTGTGTGTGTGAGTGTGTGTGTGTGTGTGTGTGTGTGCTGCTGTTGCATTGTACTTTAACTTCACTTTTCTTGCTGTGCAACAGTGGGAAGCTCCCACTAACAGCGTAATGCTGTACATAAATGAGCAATAAGCTTTCATCCCACCCCTCATTTTAACCCTGCCCTTCACACTAACCCCACCCCTCACTCAAGCCTCGCCCCTCGTTCTAACCCCACCCCTCACTTAAGCCTTGCCCTTCACACTAACCCCACCCCTCACTCAAGCCTTGCCCCTCATTCTG
Source organism: Pangasianodon hypophthalmus (assembly GCF_027358585.1). Taxonomy (NCBI): domain Eukaryota; kingdom Metazoa; phylum Chordata; class Actinopteri; order Siluriformes; family Pangasiidae; genus Pangasianodon; species Pangasianodon hypophthalmus. The sequence goes on from NC_069720.1 coordinate 10,938,674, forward strand.
ACCCCACCCCTCACTCAAGCCTCGCCCCTCGTTCTAACCCCACCCCTCACTTAAGCCTTGCCCTTCACACTAACCCCACCCCTCACTCAAGCCTTGCCCCTCATTCTGACCCCACCCCTCACTTAAGCCTTGCCCTTCACACTAACCCCACCCCTCACTCAAGCCTTGCCCCTCATTCTGACCCCACCCCTCACTCAAGCCTCGCCCCTCGTTCTAACCCCACCCCTCACTTAAGCCTTGCCCTTCACACTAACCCCACCCCTCACTCAAGCCTTGCCCCTCATTCTGACCCCACCCCTCACTTAAGCCTCGCCCCTCGTTCTAACCCCACCCCTCACTTAAGCCTTGCCCTTCACACTAACCCCACCGCTCACTCAAGCCTTGCCCCTCATTCTAACCCCACCCCTCACTTAAGCCTCACCCTTCACACTAACCACACCCCTCACTCAAGCCTCGCCCCTCATTCTAACCTTACCCCTCACTTAAGCCTCGCCCTTCACACTAACCACACCCCTCACTCAAGCCTCGCCCCTCATTCTAACCCCACCCCTCACTCAAGCCTCGCCCCTCATTCTAACCCCACCCCTCACTAACTAACACCTTCTGCCCCCACTCTAACACCTTCTAACTTGTCTTATTCTTCTAATTTCTTTCCCATCATTTTTCCCATTTATATATCTTGCTACTTAACATGTAAATATTTAATAAATATAAACCCAGCCCCTCTAACCACACCTCCCATCATAACTCCACCGCCCACTTTAACCTCCACTCCTCCATCTAACCTGCTAATATACAAATATTTAGTTGCCTAAATAATAATAAAATTAATTATTAATTAATGTACATAAATAAATAAATACATTAATATTAAACAAGATAATCCACAAAACAGCTTTAACAACATCAGGAATACATTATATTTTGACTGTTTACTGGCTATCATTTTAAGAGATATGACTAATAGAGGTTTGTAACCCTTCATGTTTTTATCTCTGCAGTACACTCTTGCTAAAAACTTCTGAAACTTCTCAGAACTTTGTGTCCATTTCCTGTAATCCCCCCTACACACATACACTCTGTTTTATCTCTCATCCTTCTACAGTGTGAATTAAACTCTGTTCCTCACACTCTGAAGCTCATTATGCCACAGCGTTCCGACTTCTTGACGCTCTAATCACTCAGGATTAGTTCTCCATGGCTGGCTGAGGTAATTCCCTCTGATACAGGTGTTCCTCTGGGAGTAAATTTCCATCCGGATCTGCAGGGATGGTGTTCCTCTCCACCCCGTGAGAACATTCCAGCACAAAACACCTCCGCTTAATCACACAGGAGATGGACGAGATGTTTTTTTACACACACATAAATATGCTCACACACACACACACACACACACAAACACATACCTTGCAGGAATGGGATCTCCATTAGGACATGCAGATTGACTTCTGATTTATGTTTCTGCTTCAGAAGAACTGATGAAGAACCTCAGCTGTGAGGAGAAACATCTTCATTTATATTATTTATCTTAATTAATTATAAACTCTACTCACTTTCACTCACTAATATGTCATACATCCTCATTAGCATACACCCACACACATATACATACACAAACACACACACTCAGTATAAGCTGAGTGTATGATGAGGATGTTTCAAATGCTGTAGGTATTATAAGTCTTCACACACACACACACACACACACACAAATCTCTTTAACGCACTGGCATTTCAGAGTTCCACGCTGAGGTGTGTGTGATAAATCTAAAATGTCTTCTGCTCGTCCACTACATGGTTGATGTTTAATTTATTCACCCTGTTTTTTTTCCACAGTAAACCTCTGATTGAAGTATGTGTGTGTGTGTGTGTGTGAGGTTGTACTACAGGAGCACTCTAATCTGCTCATGTTTAATATTCTTCTGAAACCTTTACACTGATCCCAGATCAGCATCCAGAACATTCTGTACACTGACTGAGAAGAAATCTAACGAAAATAATGATACTAGAGTCACAGAGATCATAAAAATGTGCAGGAAGTGAAAGTACACTTTTACTAAGTGCCTAGTCATGTGCCATGCCAGTTATTGTTAATATTACTACTATTACTACTACTATTATTATTACTAGTATTACTACTTCTACTACAAATACTACTACTACTACTACTACTGCTAGTACTGCTAGTATGGCTACTGTTACTACTACTATTACTATTACTACTACTGCTAACACTACTGCTAATACTGCTACTACTACTGCTGCTAGTACTGCTACTACTGCCACTGCTAGCAGTGCTACTATTACTAACACTAATGCTACTATGTAATATATAATATAATGTATTAAACGTAGTATAACAAAATATTCCATATGTCTACTTAATATTAAACCAAAGCACTATAAATATTGCTAATATTAGATACTATTAGTGTATTAAAAGAAATATGTTAAATATGAAATATGATCAAAAATACTGTAGGTTTATATTCTTAATAAATGCAAACAAATAATCCCATTTATTGCATTGATATTGATCGTATTAATGTTTGTATATGTGATTTCTAAATTTTTATATATTTTTTCACTATAGTCCCTTGATGTTTTTAAAGCGTGTGTATTTTCCTATAAAAACTAATTAAATTTTTTTTCTCCCACAGCATAAGTTTCAGTTTTCAGTATTTTAGCTTTATTGTGTCCAACTCTTCCCCAGGTTGTGATTGAAAGGTTTAAAAAAGGTTGTATATTATTGTGTATTGGTGTGTTCATGCTAATAAAGCTCATATGAATGTGAAAAACTGAACACTGGCTGAGCTGAGGTTAGTGAGAGTGAGCGGCTCTGAAACCCGACACGGCTTTATGAGAGCAGTATTTATGAGCGGTGTTGGTTTGTTGCGGTGGGTCGGTGCATTACTGCACCCCTGCGTTTACTGTCGCAGCCTTTAAGAGTTTTAAACATGCGGCTCGTCGTGTAATAAAAGGCTGCAGGGAAGCCGGGTTTATGTCTCAACCTCCTCAAAGCTTTATGAAGCCATAAAACACATTTACATGCTCTCTGACATTGGGGCCCCGAGGCTCAAGAGGTGAAAAGGTTATCAGGAATATCACATTACTGCTACTCTCAAAGGCTGAACAGAAAATCCTGAAACGTGGATTAAAAGAAGAATAAAGTGAGCTCATGTCTGTTTTATAATAAAGTTGTAGTTTAACTTCTGGAAATGTTATTAAGTCTGAATTTCTGTATATATATATATATATATATATATATATATATATATATATATATATATATATATATATATATATTAGTTTTACACACACTCGGAAATTCACTTCATTCTGCTACAATACGAGTTGTGCAAATGTATCACACTAATGTAGCTACCTAATGCTAGCAGGAAAAACACTAGTTAACTTGATAGTGCGCTATGTTTGTAGCAATTTGTAATATAATGTGTAACATTTAGATTGTATATGTAACAGCAGATCATAATGATGTTTATCTGTAGCGCTCAGTAAAGTGTGTGAATACAGTCCCTCATTGCTGTGCCCTATATAGTGCACTATACAGAATAGTGAATAGTGCACAAGAGAGTGAATGAGTAATTACAGACACAGCCATTTTCTCCTGGGGCCAAATTCAGAAAGAATCTTATCTTACCTCTAAAAGTTCTCTTAAGTGGCACTAAAGTTCTTCTCTAAGAGCAGAGAGGAAATTTTACTGCAGAATTCCTAAACTGAGAGGGTGGCGTCAAACCTGTCGATACGGATGAACAGAATGAATTTGTGTTTCAACAACAGTCATGTGAAAAGTGATCAGGGCAAAAAAAGGAGGTGAAACAGCAGTGTAACTGAGAGATTTAATGTTTAATGTTCATTCATTGTCATTGTTTTATCATGGTGATGTTTGATGTTAGTTGATGTTTGATGTTCAATAAAATTGAGAAAAACTTTCTGGCCAAACAGCACAAGAGTTCCTCTGCATCCATGTTTATTATTAATGTCCCTTACATCATCCATCCATCTATCCATTTTCTGTACCACTTTTTCCTACACAGGGTCGCGGGGAGCCTGGAGCCTACCCTAGGGGACTCAGGGCACAAGGCAGGGGACACCATGGATGGGGTGCCAATCCATAACAGGACACGATCGCACACACACACATTCACACACTACAGACAATTTTGGAAATGCCAATCAGCCTACAATGCGTGTCTTTGGACTGGGGGAGGAAACCCCCGAAGCACATGCAGAATTCTGTGCACATAGGGCTGAGGCAGGATTCGAACCCCCAACCCTGGAGGTGTGAGGCAACAGTGCTAACTAAGCCACTGTGCCCCCATCCCCTACATCATGTATTATCATTTATTAAAAGAGACACATTTCTATCCATTATCCATAGACCAACTTTTGCATATCCATGCATAAAAGTGTTTTTGCGATATTTTGCCATTTTTTTCAAGTTTCTGTCTTCCCCATTTATTTTTTGCTTACATTTTAAAAATTTGTATAAAAGAGCAGAATGGAGCTGTCTGCTTCGGATAAAGAATATCAGCCCAATGAGTAACTGTAATATACGCCTACACCTAACCCAAAACTCTAACCTCAGTACCAACTGTAACTTAAAATCTTTTTTGCTGGACTTTTTGTGAAAAAAAAAGAAAGAAAAATATTTATATATATTTTCCTCATGAGGTCAAGACAAATGTCCTCACAAGGTCAAAATTATTGTGTAAAAAGTTTTATTACTATGGAGACAGCTTTTTTTCAGAGATATAAACCCTGAAATGATTCTGATTCACCAAATGTGTGTGTGTGTGAAGTAACAGCAGTGATTAATGTGTCTTTCTCTCTGAAATTATAACTCTTAAAAATAGCACCAGAAATGGAACTTGAGAGAAATTGAGTCGCTCTCTCTCTTTCCCTCTCTCTGTCTCTCTCTCTCTCTCTGTATGTGTGTGTCTGTGTGTGTGTTATTGATGATGTTTTGGCCAGTGTGCAGTCTCAGTGTAAGTGACTGATGACATGTGGGAGTCAGAATGAGGTCAGCAAAGAAAAACGTTCCAACATTTTCTACATTTTGTGAATCTTTTATCATTTTTTCATGTTCTCTGAGAGTGCACACACACACACACACACACACACACACACACACACACTGTATCTTACGTCATGTAATATACAGATATTTAAAAACCTAAAATATATATATATTTATTTATGTTAACTATTATACTGTTAGCTATTTTAATTTTACTTTTAAAAAACCTTCTGTGTTCATTATTGTATGCAACTTTAATTGTTTTGTTTGCCGCAGAACAGGAACAGAGTTTTACTGAACAGAACAGAGTTTTACTGAGATTAAATTTACCTGATGCCTGATCAACATTATCACAAATATTATCAGACAAAAATATGGAAATAAAAGCAATATTAATACATGACATAATCAAAGTTTTTGAACTTATTACCTTTAATGCTTTTTTATATTATATTATATATAGACTTTTGTATTACTTTTGTAATTATTTTTTGCATTCAGTGCTATGGCAATAAACAAGGATGAACCAAACTTCAAAAGTAATAATTATTTATATATATATTTTTATAAATTATATTATTTATAAAAATAAATGTAAAATATAAAATATGTAAAATGTAATATATATATATATATATATATATATATATATATATATATATAAAGATTTAAGAGAAAACAGGTATAGTCTATAAGTATAGTTTTGTACTTAAAGAAATAAATATTATAAATATTCATTAAATCATTAACTATGAATACATTGGGTCCCTGGAGGGCTTGAGGTTAGGCCTCGGCACTCGGCACTTTGTTCACAAAAGAACAGATTGAGCTCAAATGATTTACATATCCCATTAAATAAAAAAGAACAGTTTATATTAAATTGTTGTAAAATATATGCCTTTATTTCTTTGTTTCTACACCTGACCTCTGTGTTCCTCTTTTTCTTTCTCAAGCTCTCCAACTTGTCATCAATTGTAAAAGCACCATTTAACCTTTGACCTTTCACCCCTCCTGCCCTGTTTAAAACTTTTTTTAAAAGGAGGCACCCTTCAAGTTAAGAGATGGACATGTTTTTGTAAAGGAAGTGCTTCTGACAGGTCATTATGGTGAGGAGAGGAACTGTTGTGAAAAAAATCTTTAAAATGCTCCCTGCCCCCTTGGCCAAGTGCACTTCACAGCCTAAATATTTACGGACTCTTTAGTACCATGGTGCTGTGTTTACCCACTGCTCATTTACTGATAATTAGTGCTTAAATTCCTTCACAGAACTCTTCAGGTGCTTTATTCTCTGCCTCATTCACTCATTCATCTTTATTCCCTTCATCTTAATGTCAACGGGTTTGTTCAAAAATAAAATGAACATAATTCAGGTTATAATGTTGTTGCCACAAAATATGCTGATAAAATTTTAATTCTTTAGAAATAAATGTTTACTGTTGATTTGATGATAAGATGAGATGAGATCATTACTGTTTACATAAATCAGTAACTTTTTTTAAATACTTATTTAGCCTGGACTATTTGTAATTTTGTAAATTTGACTGAGGAGAGGGTCTTTTAATTGATTGTATTACTTTTTTTAGTTTTTATTTTATATTTATAGTTATTATTTAATAATTAAAGACTATTTTGTGAAATGCTTTCTCATAATTATTTGATTTAATTAATTTTTGAAATCGAAATGGACATTTCTATCTAAATAAAACTTATTAATATTTGTTACATCATGAGTAATTACAGCAGCGCAGGATTTCAGAAATAAATGTAATTAAAATGCACACCACATGCATCTTGGTGTCTTTTTTCTTTGGATGTTTTTGCCTGATTTATCTGATTTATGAAGACGTTTCCTTGGGACGCATTAAATTGGGTTTTAAATGTAAAATTTGTCCATGCAGGCCCATTAAAGTGCAGCCGGCTCTTAAAAAACGCTCACTACCATAAATCTGATGTCAGTAAAAGGTCAACCCGGTGTCTGTGTGTGTGTGTGTGTGTGTGTGTGTGTGTGTGTGTGTGTGTGTGTAAAACTGAAATGAGCACAAACACACTTGCTGTATGACAAAGCCTGGGGTCACAACCTCATCTCATGTAAAATGTGTAATATATCATTCGATTTGATATGACTGTGTTGGCTTGTAGTGCTAGCCCCGCCCTTCACTCTGACTGACCCCGCCCCCTCACCTGAACCGTTCATTATTTTGAGTGATACCATCCTGCATTTATGTTAAACTTGTGAGTTCATGCCTTTAGACACAACACTACACACTCACTGTTTAAATACTTTAAAAGTATTTAAAGTTAGATGAATGCTGTTGCTAGGCAACTAAGTCCATTAGGAAAATCTGTAATGGTTTCCATCAGGTTCCTGTAGAGATTTTCTGATTACTATTAAACACCAGCAGAACTAGAGCCTTCTTTCATTAGGAACCACTAGAAATCTGCAATAGTAATGTCTTTCTGATGGTCTGTAATGGTTGTTTAATGGCGTTTCTCCTAACTCTAGGTTCTTGATGGTTTATCATGATAGTATCATTTTATTCTGATGGTGATCATCTATCCATGAAAGAAGGTCTAGTCATGTTTAATAGTTACCAGACAATCTGTAACGGAAACCTACTGGAAATGGAAACCATTAAACTAATTCCCATTACATGATTGAAACCATTAAAGTTTTTTTTTTTAATGGATTGTAATTTTTTTTTCACCAGAGAAAAGCTAAAGTAAAGAAAATGATAAAATACCTTTATAATAATTTTGATAATGATAAATATTATTGTGTGTGCTGAACAGAAACCCTCACCATGGCTAAAAAGAGCACACAGTTTGGGACAAAGATGAGCTAAAAGAGAGAAAACACATGACCTTTTGTTCCAGAAAACTGAGTATAACTTTACACTTTATTTCACTGCACCCTCGTCTGAACGGTACAGTTATAAACTGACTCACCGCTCGCAGTGCAGTATGGGTAATGTACACGAGTGAAAGCTAATCTAGCAAGAGAAAGTTAACTTAGCAAGTAAAAGCTAACCTAGTGAATACAAGCTAAACTAGTGAGAGAAAGTTAACCTAATGACTGAAAGCTAACATAGCAGATGAAAGCTAACCTACCAAGAGAAAGCTACCCTAGTGAGAGAAAGCTAACCTAGCAAGAGAAACCTAACCTAGTGAGAGAAAGCTAACCTAGCAAGAGAAACCTAACCGTGTGAGTGAAAGCTGACCTAATGAGTGAAAGCTTACCTAGAGACAGGAAGCTAACCTGGTGACAGCAAGCAAACCTAGTGACTGAAAGCTAATGTAATGACTGAAAACTAATGTAGTGAATGAAAGCTAACTTAGCAAGAGAAAGTCAACCTAGTGAATGAAAGCTAATCTAGCAGCTAAAAACTAGCCTAGCAAATGAAAGGTAGGTGGTGTCTCAGACAGAAGGCTGTCAGTCAAGCTTCTTATTAGAATAATAGGCCACACCCATTAGGACATTCTCAACAACAGAAGAGAGTCAGAGTTTTATCCCATTTACATCCTGTTTTTTTACATTTACACTTTGCATTATTTTTAATCAATGTTTAAGATACACTCATACAAACATTTGTAAATATTTTACACTGTATTTCCTGAGAATTTAAATGAATTAGTGTAGAATTTATCATAGTTTCCATATCAGTTCCACCTCAGACAGGAGGAGACAGTTTAGTGTGTCAGTGGAGCATTTAGATGAATTTGTGGTTTGAGACTGAGAATTGGCGTGTGTGTGTGTGTGTGTATGTGTGTGAGTGTGAGTGTTGAGGTGGAGATGTGTGTGTTCACCCGTGTCTGACCCTGTGTGGGCGATGAGATCGGACCACTGCTGCTGTCTCATTATACTTTAACTTCACTTTTCTCACTGTGTAATGGTGAGAAGCTTCCTCTAACAACATGGCCCTTACGGAAAAAAGACACAAAAGTCCAACTCCAACTTTGCAGCTGTAATTAGAGAGCTAGCAGGAAAAAAAGACTTATAATAACTTTCTTATAAATTTCTGTACCACTTTTCATCCAATTACACTGCAGCTTAAAGAGCTCTAATGTTCATTCATCCCTTCATCTTTAGTTAGTGCTTTCTCCTGTTCAGGATCACAGTGGATCCGGAGTCTGTGCCAGGAATACTGGGCATGAGGTGGGAATACAGCCTGGATGGGGCACCAGTCTATCACAGGGCCTCACATACACACATTCACATCTAAGGGCAATGTATCTTACCCAGATACATTGATGGAAGGAAACAGGAGAACCCAGAGGAAACCCTCATGGATATGGGAGAACATGTGAAACTCCACACAGACAGTAACCTGAGCTCAGGATTGAACCGGGAACTCTGGAGATGTGAGGAGACAACGCTACCTACTGTGTCACCATGCCACCAAGATATTACAAGATATTCAACTGCTTACAAGATATTAAACAAGATACACAAGATATTAAACAGCACAAAAAATCTTAACAAGGTAAATGTCAAAAATATATCTAATATTTTTATTATACGTTTTAAAACAGAAAATATCACTTTTTTGTTCAGGGGACATTACTTAGACATTGCCTATCAGAAACGATATCCACGTCCTCAAGAAAAGAGCTCCTTTTCTAGATAGAACAGATTTGGGCTGATCTTAGTCACTGTCATGCTTCATTTCTTGCAAAACTTACATCATTTTGTCTTGATGGCATATTCAACATAAAACTCAGGTTAAGATGGAAAAAAGACCACGTGCACGCTGTCTTTCCACGTATGTGGTTTCTGTATGGCCGTGCTAGCCGGAATAGTGACCAATCAGTGACGTTTTTACTGATGTGATGATCTGAGTTTCAGCTACTCAGCGGTTGAAAGCTTGAGAGTGAACTTTGAATTTTGTGCCACAAGCCCTGAAAATAATGTAGACTTAGGACATTTCTAAAAATAAAAGCGTCATAGAAAATAATCCATGGATTTGTTTTTATTGTGAGGTGGAAGTGTGGGTGCATGCAACTGTAAAATAGTCATCAAAACCTTTCAAATAACGTATGGCATGTGGCTAGGCGAAATACAGAAAGATTTTATCAGTGTTTAAAAAACTGTATACATTAAAAAAATGGACACCTGTTTTTGAAACTTCAGTCATTAATAACTGGTTAGATTTGTTTACTGCAATGCAATGCCCAGTTTCGTCACAAATAGTGTATTGCTCATGCTAATGAAATACAGAATATGGCATAAATAAAAAAAACAAACAAAACAATCCACTAAGTATCTACAAACATCTAAAGGTGTATTTCTATTATTTCTTTTTGCATGTATAAAAGTTATCGTGATGTTTTTATTCAGTTAAGCTGTATTATAACTGCTTTCAGACACAAGTGAAAGTTATAAATAATAAATCCTCGTTTAAATCTGCACGATGTGCTCCGTTTTTCAGTTCATCGTTAAATAAAATTCGTAATAAATTGTTCAGTGTAGCTGACTTTTATCCCTGCAGACTGAAAACCAGAGCAATTTTGTCTCATTTAATGTTTTTCTCTCACAGGAGAACATGAGAGCCATCAGGGTTTAATGGCGTTCACCACGGCCTCGTCCTAATCCGCGCTCTGGCCCTCCACACGGGCCCTCAGGTACTCGTGCTCCAGAGCGCGTACGTGACCGAGAGTTTATTTCCAAGTCAATTACCAGAGTCATAATCCCCAACCTCGTTCACGCCGAAGCAGGCTCGGTTTTTCTCTCAGAAAGCAATTATAGCGCTGTATCTCAGAGAGAACCGAGGGAGAACGCTGGCTCTAAACGTCTGAGTGAAGATTCCACTGGTCTTCACTGATACATGACCAGAACAGTGGGTTTTTACTGACAGAACAGCTGAGATATATTATTCATTTACAGAAATGTAATGTACAAAAATGATTTTTCTTCAAAAACAAACAAAAAAAATCAATTATAAATCTAACATGAAAAAAGTCTGATCCAGGATCAGTCAGATCTTATAGTGGAAATAATGTGAGAGTTTTTTTTTTAAAGATAAATATTTATTAATAATGATTTTTATAATGTTTTCTTTCTTCGCCTTTCAATCAAATTCTCAACCTGGGTTAATATTAAAGATGTAAAATATGCGGGTGTTCTTCACATTTCTTTTGCCATTTCTTTAGGGCATCTACTTTGTTCACATCAGAGGTCATATTAAACCAATCGATTAGAGTCAGATTTATTTCAGCTTTAATCCACTATGTCAGAATTCCAGTGGGTCCAAAGTTTACACACACCAGTCTGGAAGATTCCAGAAATTGATGTAATGACTTCTGGAAGCTTCTGATTGGCCAGTCGTCATAATTTGGAGTTAATTGGGAGTGCACCTCTGGCAACTCAGCTAAGACCTAGAAAAACTAACTGCGGACCTCCACGAATCCTCTTCCTCCTTAGGAGCAATTCCTAAAACAACTGAAAGTACCACAAGCATCTGTACAAACAATTGTATGCAAATATTAATAATCTTGGGACCACACAGACACTGCATCGTTCAGGAAAGAGGCACACTTTATCTCAGTAAGAAAGGACAGGACAAAGTATTAATGGTTCTAGATTTGACCTTTTTTAGTAAGAGACGAGGTACACATCCTTTTAGTTTATTGTCCATTTTTTTTTGTATAGAAGTCAGAATTTTTTGCTGTTTGTCCTGATTCTGTTTTCCAGTCCTGTCTGATCCAATCCAGTCAATTATTAATAAAAAGGAATGTGGTGCTGCTTATGGACCGTGTCTGTTTAGAACACTTTAACCTGACCTTTAGCTCTTGACCTTGTTTAACACAGTGCTTCTCTGCTGCTGAAGTTGTTGTGGAAACTGAAAATAGATTGAGTGATAATTAATAATAATTCACAATATAATTAATATCAACCTGTTTAATTAGCCTCATTTACATCCGTGTGTGTGTGTGTGTGTGTGTGTGTGAGAGAGAGAGAGAGCGAGAGAGAGGTGAGAGAACCTTCATTAAGGTAACACATTTAGAACATATAAAAAAATCTTCTTTTTTTAATGTTTATTACAGATTAATACTGTTTATTATGGTTTTAAAGTTTTTATTATGCAACAGTTAGTTACAGTCCACTTATTTGACTGGACATGTGGAATTCCAAGGGTGCTAATATTTAGTGTAGCAGCACTGTATAGCAGTACTTATGCAGTATGTACTTGTAAAAAAAAAAAAAAGGAGAAACAAACTGAAGAAGCAAAAAACTTTCATACAGGTTCCTTTCCTTCCTCCTTCCCTTCCTCCCTCCCTGCCTTCCTCCCTCTTTCTTTCTTTCTTTCTTTCTACAGTGTAATTATAAAAGGCAAAAACAATCACACAATGAGAAATAAAAATAGCTCACTACTACCTGATGACAACATTTATTTAGAGAAAGAATTATATTATTGTTGGACTTTTGTTTTAAACAGATGATTTTGGTGTGAATACATGAGCTGAGGTGAAAGTGAGGAGCCGAATAAGAGAGATGAGAAGAGTGAGACGAGTGAGAAGAGTGAGACAGGTCGTGGGAGAGACACTGTAATGTTTGCACAGAGACTCTGAGACACAATGCCAAAATTCCTCCTTTTTCACTTTCTCACACTGAACACACACAGAGATCTGTTTAATCTCATTCTGTTGTTTCTTTCTCTCAGTAATGTGTCTGATTCACTCACAAATCATCCATCAGAAACAAGTGAGTGTATATGAGGAGACGACATTAACCAAGACACACACACAGACACACACACACACACACACAGGCACAGAAAAACTCCGGCGTTGGATGAAATGTGGGATGAAAAAATGCAGACGAGTGTTTGGAGAAGTGTGTGAAGACGTTCCAGTGTGACACGGACACTTCATCATTTTATTCTACAGCAGTGTGTGTGTTTGTGTGTGTGTGTGTGAGGAGGAGGAGTGAGATTTATGAAGTGTGTTAAAGCTGGAAGCTGATGAAGATTAGTGCCTGAAGCAGTGATTAGTGCCATATAACAGATTTTGACTTAAAATATTCTTTCTTTCTTTCTTTCTTTCTTTCTGTGATTGTGTTACAGTCTCAGTGAGTTTGGTACAGTCTGAGAGTGTGTTACAGTTTGAGTGAGTGTGTTGCAGTTTGAGAGTGTGTTACAGTCTCAGTGAGTTTGGTACAGTCTGAGAGTGTGTTACAGTCTGAGGGAGTGTCTTACTATGTGAGTGAGTAACACTTTTTGAGCGAGTGTGCTGCAGACTGAGGGAGTGTGTTACAGTCTGAGGGAGTGTGTTACAGTCTGACAGTGTGTTAGAGTATGAGAGTGCGTCACAGTCTGGGAGAGTGTGTTACAGTCTGAGGGAGTGTGTTACAATCTGAGAGTGTATTACAGTCTGTGAGAGTGTGTTAATATGTGAGTGAATGTGTTACACTTTGAGTAAGTGTGTTACTGCATGAGTGAGTGTGTTACAGTCTGGGAGAGTGTGTGTCTATCTGATTGAGTGTGTTATAGTCTGGGAGAGTGTGTTACAATGTGAGTGAGTGTGTTACAGTTTGAGTGAGTGTGTTGCTGCATGAGAGAGTGTGTTGCAGTCTGGGAGAGTGTGTTACTCTGTGAGTGAGTATGTTACTGCATGAGTGAGTGTGTTACAGTTTGTGTGGGTGTGTTACAGTCTGAGTTCCATGAGTGAGTGTGTTCATCTTTGCCACTGCCATCGTCAGGGGTTTAAAATTTCGTCTGTCCCATTTTACCGAGACTGTCCTGGATCACCGGGGACATTTGATCACATCTCACACACACACACACACACTCACACACACACACACACACACAGATGCCAAGAGAGAAAAGAGAAATAGACAGAGAGAGAGACAGACAGAGAGACAGACAGAACAGTTCAATTTCTGTTCAATTTCAATTTCAGATAGCCTTTAAGAATGCCTTTGACAAAAGAAGAACATATTGAAATCATTCTCATGGCTGGATCGGGAAGCTGTCACAAGGTTGCAATGGACTTTAACAGGAAACATGGCAAGCACATCACACACGACACTGTTGCCAAACTTATTAAAAAATTCAAAAAGACTGGAAGTGTTGCGGACCAACCGAGAAGTGGACGTCCACGAACATCCACTGACGAAAGCACAACCAACGTGGTGCTGGCTTACATAGTCCCCTATGTATAGAGACTTTTGGGACACCCTGTATAATTAAATATGGGTATATAAGTGCAAACAATTCTCACAATAGGTACATAGTCTTTCCTTTCTACAGTCATATGTTAGTGTACAGAATGTTTCAGGAGGAACTGAAGCTCTTATCTCATGTTCTCATCTTTTAAACTCGCTCTCTTGTTTCTTTGTGCTGGCTTCTGAAACGCTGCAATAAAAGAGCTTTTAACCCCAAAACCCCATTCCACCTGGACCAGAGCACCATAAACCTTAAACGAGGAGAGACAGACAGAAAGAGAGCGAGACAGACGTGAAGGAGAGAGACGGGAGGTCAGACAGGTTAAAAATGCAGGATCTTTTACACTCACATTCAGCTTGAGTGCTGGTGGAAAAGTCGTGTATCGTGTGTCTCGTCTTCAAACGTCACATTGTGCTTTAAATGTTCAGTACACAGATAACATGAGCTCACAGCCGAGATCTGTCTCACCTTCATTTACTCATTTAAAACTCATATTGACTGTGAGACCAGGCCGGAGTGTTTGTGTGAAAAATCATCCTCTGAATGTTCTGCTTCATTATTAAAAATAAATGCTGTATATTTTATTTTCACAAACCTGGGATCTATTCTGGATCAGCTGCTTTAGACTCCGCCTCCACTGAGGTTCTCTGTCTCTCATTGGTCAGCATTTTAACTGTAAAGAACATCAGCATCCTCAGTGTCATCACATCTAGTTATATACAGCATTTATTTATTCACTATCACACATTTACGTGTGTATGGATCACAATCACACTCAAGTTAAATAAGGAAGCACAAGAGATTCATTGGTTTATTCTTCGGTCAAACCCTTTAAAGTTCCTTTCAACAAACCCAGAGAGGTTCCCAAGTAGAACCCTTATTTATTTAAAGAATTAACTTGCTAGCTTTTCTTACAACAGCATGTCCTAAAGTATTTTATTCCTTTTTTACCACTGCAGTTTGCTAGCAATTACAATTTTTAACTATTTAAAAAAAAAAACATATTTTTAAAATCCATTTATAGTTACGTTTTAATGTTGTGGAATGTCTGTGAAATAAGTTAGTTCGTGTTCTTACTTATTTTAGAGCAGCTATAAACAGTCATTACCTCACCAGCCTCGCTTGTTTCTCTATCTGGACATTAACAAACAAACAAAAAAACCACAGCGTGTCATGTTATGAAGAAACCACAAAAAAGCATAAACTCCTCTGTCCTGAAGCTGAAAAACTTTGTTGCAGCTCTAGAAAGTAAGACACTGGAGACTCCTTCCATAAATGTTAAATAAACACCATCTTACTTCACCATATCAAAGATTTTAAAAATCCTTCTACGCTGAGTCCCTGTGAACGAGCTGTTACTGTAGGAGCTATAACATGTCACATCAGTCAGGTTTTAGCTGTGATATGGCCACCTTGGACTTCAGTTCCCACCAGCCCCATCAGACTACAGCCAGGTCACATGACCCTGTCACATGCCTAGTGCTCGCTTGTCAGATCACACTCACCTGTTCTGTGTTTTCTCCTTGATTAGTCTCTCTATTTAAGTCCTGATAGTGCTTTGTCTAGTTACTAAGCCTCTGTTGTATGTTGTGTGTTCTGCGCTGTGGTCTCCTAGCTCTTGGCTTTCTCAGCTTATGACTCTTGTTTTTATTCTCTGTCTCCATGCTTACCTGACAACATATTAGAACGAGCGTATTATTATAAACCGGTGATTTGCAGCTGCAGTACTGCCAGAGCTGCCATTATAGAAAATTAATCATCACCTGTTGACCGATCAGAACCCAAATTCTGTCATTACAGGACCTCATGTAGCATCATGCTGTAACAGTAGTTAATACGCATTGTTATTTTGGATAAATTCTGTGTGCATGTTAAAGTAAATTTCCTGATTGTTGTCTGACCTCTACAGATGTTGTCCATGAGTTTGGACATCTGATCAAACAAAGGAGATCTCAGTGTTTTTGCAGCTTCTTATTGCATTTCATTGTATAAAATGTAAACATTAAAACGCAGTCTCACGCTTCACAAGACAGATGTGGGAATTATAAAACCTGATCCTGAGAGTTATAGCCAGACTCTTATCTGAGCCGGGAGACTGTTTTCTCAGATAATGAAATCCCAGTGCAAACATGGAGATGATGGCTTTCTGTTTGTACAGCTTCACATTCCAGACGGTAAAGTATCACACAGCAACCAGTGGCACGGAATATCTGACACGCTATAATGTTAGCATTATGCATCAGAAAAACATGATAGTGTTACAGTTTATAAGTATCTGCTTACAGGGTGGCATTAAACTCAGCATCAGTGTCATTCTCTACACTGTATTACACCACAGTGCTGATCAATTCTGCATTCTGATTGGTCAAAAGGTGTTGATTCGTTTTCTAGAACAGCAGCTCTGACAGTAGTGCAGCTGCAAATCACAGGCTCATATTAATGTGCTCGTTCTAATAAGTTATTGTTTCCATAGTAACAGCTCACTCACAGGGACTTGTACAGCAGACGTTTGGGGAGTTTGCTGTTTTAGGAAAATAATCAACTGCAGGGTGGTAAGGCAACTCCGCTTCATCACACCACCCTCTCTCTCTTTTTCTCTCTCTTTCTCCGTCCCTCCCTCACACACACACACACACGCACACACACATCACTTCCATAATTTATCTGATTTAAGTTTTACGCGTTTTCACATGAACAGCAGCAATCAATATATTAAAGACGAAATTAATCTTGTATATTCTTTTTTTATACTTCAATTACATCCTTAGTAAAGAGTTTAATAAAGCATTCATTTTATTGATTTGATGAACTACAAAACATCTGTGTGGTTTATTGCTGTTGTAAATTAACAAAACCTTGTAAAAATGTAAAATATTTCACCTCGTAAAGTTTTAGGATTTTTTGAGGTTAAAAAGACATGTTTTTGTTTAAAAAGTGGACACCAATAAACCATAACATATGACAGGGAGTTTCGCTGTCAAGATTTAAATTGAGTTTAAACACACAGACACACACTTCCATAGTTAAATTAAATTACACAACATTGACTCTTAATGCAGTGTGTTTATAAATCACACACACCTCCCATTTATCTATCTATCTATCTATCTATTTATTTATTTAACAAACAATGAAATAAGCCACCAGTCTATAACAAAAAAAAAAACAAAAAAAAAACAAAGAATAGTAAAGAGAAACTGAAAGGGAACAAAAAAAGTTTAAATAAATTTTAAATTTAAAATAAATTTAAAGATTAAAAGCCATTTTATATATTTGAAATAATGTAATGTAATAAAAAAAAAAAACAAACAAAAGCAAACTGCTAAATATAATAACAATAGTTTAAATATAAATAAATAAAGGAATAACAAATAAAGGTCTGAACCTAACTAAATCTTTGTGTAAATAAATAAATAAATAAATAAACTGCATTGCAAATAATTGATTAATTAATAAATTATATAAAACATCATCTTACCCAGAAATGAAATATGTTTTTTTTTATTTTATTTTATTTAAAAAAAATTATTTTAAATTTTTTATTTTAATTTCCTTCACTTTTATTTACGCATCATTTTTAATTTCACGTTGCATTTATAGTATTTTAATTATTGTAATTTTCTTCATTTTTTACACATTTTAATTATATATTTTAATAATTTATTAGTATTATTATTATTATTATTATTATTATACAGGACAGAAATATAAAACATCTGTACTAAACTCAGGAACAAAACAAAATAATTAAAAGAGACAAAAATATTTTAAGATAGTCACATCAAGATTTTCTAGTTTCAAGTGTTTAGCTGTAAATAAGATTTTCTTTTCGCTTTTAGTCTGCTTTTCTGTTGTTACTAAGAGGAAGTAGTTATTGTTTTTAGTGTAAATAATCCCTCTAAATAAATGCCCATGCAGCTCTGAGCTCTTTCCTTTTCCCCATTAGAACACTTTGCATTATGGGAATGTTGGCTGTGCAGACGCTGGGTGTTTCCCTCGGGGTTAAATCCCACCACACTGGGGTAATTAGGGCAAGTGAAAGGGGCAGAAAGTGGACAAGGGGGCCTTGTTCCTGCTCTGACACTGAGATGCGATCATGTTGGATTTCACTGATGAAACCTCCTAAACTTAGCAGAAGCTCAAATTCAAGTGAACGGTGAAGTTACGGGCAAAATCATTATCGGATATAAAACATTAGGATGAGTGCAGAAAATAGCAACATGTCTGCAAAAATAAATCTGAATCTCACTGCAGTAACATGACATAACATTAAAATTAAAGTATTTTAAGCTCTGAGTGTGAGCTTGTGGTTGTTGAGGAAAGACCTGGTGACACTGGCTGGGATAAAATAGCTAAATTACTTTATTGTAGCATGTTTCAGTGAGTAATAAGCTCCGGAAAAGTGGCGGAGCTGAGTGCCCTTTTTTTTTTTTTTTTTACAGCCGGGTTGGATTATTATATAATCATAATATTATAATCCACCCCTGACTGCAAAAAAAAAAAAAAAAAAAAAAAAAAAAAACAGCCACTCAGCTCTGCCACTTTTCCCTAAAAAGCCAAGAGGAAGAGGAAGGTATGTTGCAATTCAGTCAGCAGAGGGCACTAAAAGTTGCATATAGCTGTTTTAAAGGTAAAATGTGTAAATTGGTAAAATGAAATGACTACAACTTCTCTGATATCTTATATCTGATATGTCTGGTGTGTGCAGATTAAATCTTATTTTATACACTGGATATGCAAGGCTAATTGATGGAGGTCCATGTCACCCAGACCACGCCCACTTCCTGAGTGACATGCTGATGTTATTTAGGACACAATTCGGCTTCCTGTCAGCTATAAACATCAACTAAACTTCACGATGTAGCTCAGTGCTGGACGGTTATTTACAGAGGCTGCCATCTTGGACATCTGCATTCATTTTATTTCTGAGCACAGTTTGGCATTGCTCTGCCCCTCCTTAGGACAATTTAAGCCCCGCCTCCTTTCAGTTGCAGGTGGAATTGTAACGTAAAGTGATGCAGATGATTTTAATGTTAAAGAGATGAATACTCTATACACTCTTACTGTTATTTTACACAATCAGTTATTTAACACTGAGATTACAGATTTAATGATGTTTAAAGCAAGCTTATGAAAGAAGCAAACTTCAGACATGAATATGTCTTGAATTGTTGACTACATTTGGGGTAAAGGGGAAAATAAATAAAGAAGTAATGAAATCATACTGAATTAACACACACACATACACATACACACACAGATACTGGTACAAACAGCTTTAACAAGACAACATGTTGAGTGTAAATGTACTGAGGAGCCTCCATGGGAATGAAGCCACTGTTGTGGTTATTACATCAGCGTGTCAGAGCAGTGTGTGTTATATAACAAGTGTGTGTGTGTGTGTGTGTGTGTGTGTGTGTTATAAAACAATGAAACTATCTCTGTGGTAGCAGGCAGTGCAACGCAATTTGCTGCAATACATCATGTGAAACATGGAGACGAGCAAATCTGTCCAGGAAAAGCTTCAGTGCTCAGTGTCCTCCTCCTCCTCCTCCTCCTCAGCCTTCATCCCTCTCTCTCTCTCTCTCTCTCTCTCTCTCTCTCTTTCTCTCGCTCTCTCTGCTCTGGGCAAGATAAGGGCCTGGAGGCTCCGAGTTCAGGCTTAACATAATCCCTTCTTCCCATCCTGAAAAAAGTGTTGGAACTCAACGGCAAGAGAATAGAAAGAGGAAGAATAAGAGGAGGAGTGAGGGACAGAAAATTGTTCGGCCAATGTTTTACATTTACACTTGTTTATTTCGGGCACTAAATGATGACCCAAGACCATTTGGTGGCCAGACATTAAAGACATTGTGATGATATGCTGATATAACATTTTATGAAGGAGTTTACATTTGTGCATTTTCCAGTTTACTAAATATTTAACAGCATTTAAAGCAGCAGTGTGTATTTTTAGTGCCCTCTGTTGCTTTAGTGTCAAACTGCACTGACAAATTACAGTAAAAACAGTGACAGTGACCTTTACTTTCTCCACAATGACCTGTTTCTGTTAAACCCACTTCTCCCTTGTGC
Source organism: Pangasianodon hypophthalmus (assembly GCF_027358585.1). Taxonomy (NCBI): domain Eukaryota; kingdom Metazoa; phylum Chordata; class Actinopteri; order Siluriformes; family Pangasiidae; genus Pangasianodon; species Pangasianodon hypophthalmus. Next base: position 10,958,951 of record NC_069720.1, read on the forward strand.
TTTGAGCAGCAGGGGCAGTTGTAAGTACCATCTTATGATAGGGTGGGTGGTTAATTAATTAAAATATATATATATATACATATATATACATAAGCTGAAATTAAGCAAAAAAGCCAGCTATTGCTTGGCAATGGTGTAAAACCAAACAGAACAAAAAAAAATTCTATAAAAATTGTTGTTAGTTGGCTTTAAAAAAAAAAAAATTTTCACTCTTGAACTTTTTCAACAAACATTTTATCCAATATTTTACATTTTGGCCTTGACACAAAGTGCTACATTTGGCAGAAACACCATCCCCACTGTAAAGTAGCATAATATTCCGAGTGGTCCTTGTCCTCTTGGTTGTTTCTCTGATTAATTCCCCTCTTTACCCACTCACTGACTTTTAGTGGACTGTCTCCTCTAGGCAGAGTGGTGGTGGTGTTATATATATTTTTTAAATAATGAATTTAATGTTGCTCTGTGGATATTGTAAGTTTTGTATATTGTATTTTTTTTTTTATAACCAAAGTCTAATACTGTGTCCTTTGTAACTCATTTGTCTTCATGATGCTGTCTGTTTAGGTATGTTCTCTAACAAACTAAGTTCCTCCAAGAACAGCTGTGTTTATATTGAGATCATGTGACACTTTTACTACACACAGGTCGACTCCATTCAACTAATTATGTGACTTCTGATGGTAACTTCCTACAACGTTACTAATTTAGGGGTGAATACTTATGCAACCCCAACTTTCACATTTTTTATTTGTAAATAATTTTGCAAACAATATTGATTTTTTTTCTCCCCGCCACAACATTATGAGCTAATTTATGTAGATTCATGATATAAAATCCCAATGAAGTCCATTTCTATTCTAGGATATGACACTACAAAATGTAGAAAAGTTTAAGTGTGGAGTGTGTGTCTCTGTGTGTGGGGTGTGTGTGTGTGTGTGTGTGTGTGTGTGTGTTGGGGGGGAGGGGGTGAATACTTATCCACAGCACTGTATAACATTACAGACTGCACCTTAACTGCAGTCCTCTCTGACACACAGGAAGCTGGAAGCTGATACAGGAACATGATTAAACTCTATGTTTATCATCATACAGCGAGCCACGACACCGATCTCCACCATTCCCCTGCTGCATTCCTTATTTTGAGAAATAAATAAAAGTAAATCAGTGCACACGGCTCTTTGTGAAATTGCATTATCCTCCGTGAACACACTGTTCTTTCTGCACCTCATAAATATATATAGCTGCATAACAAAGGTAATAATGAACACCTTGAAATGATCGCTCCGCCTCGTCAGCACTTTCCTGCTCAAAAAACTCATTTCAAGTGGAACGGCTTCCGACAACCGCTTCTCGATTTACGCATTCAATTTCTTTCAGGACTCTGCTCACGACTTCAGAGTGAGTGTTCGGCTCGACATGTTCCTGCTTTGTGTCAGGAACTGGTATTATAATATAATGATGTTACTGTGGGTGAATTCAGTGACAAGCTGATGATGTCAATCCAGGTTAGTTTTACTCCCTTGTAGTGAGTTAAAATAAAATTGAGAGAATCTCTGTTTTAGTGTCACTTATCACTAATGTGTTCTGCTTTTAGTGCTATGGCTGCGTCCTATTCAGAGTAAAGTTCACTAAGTAGGTGCCATTTTGAGCAAGAGGTTTTTAAAACTCAATACAAGGACGGTAAAGGTAAAGTATGTAAGTAACGCTAAACTTAAACTTCACCTTGAAACATATGAACTATGTTTATATTTGTGATGTGTTTAGTGATGTGTTTTATTTGTTGGTTGGTGCTGTATTTTCATTATTCCTGTGAGAACTTAGTGGTTGTGTGTTGCTCTGATGTCACAGGGGGGCGCTGTTATTGTTATTGCTCATATACTTACATTGGAGTTTAACAGGAGGATAAAAATTCAGTGATCCCAACCAAAAGTGAGAATGGTCACACTGAGTTTTCATTTTCCAGTGATGTTCCAGCGTAGAAGTAATGGAAACACTGGCGCAAACAGTGGACTCAAAGTACCAGAATGCACTGCAGCTATACGGCGCTGAGTTACAGCAGAGACTCGGCTCGGCTAACTAGCGATCTATGGGATGAGGAGCGTGATGATGTTGATGGACGTGTTAGCATGAAGCATTGGAAGCTGATCTGTTGGAGCAGAGTGTACTGATGAAGAGGTGAGAGGGCTGGACTAAAGCGCCGCTGCATCGATCTCTTTAGGTAGAGATGAAATGAGGATGAAATCCTACTGCACCATTAACAGCAGCTAGTCAAGCGGTATTATGAGTAATGTAGGGAACTGTTAACCAGTGAAAATACACAAACAAGTCAATGAAAAAGGTTTAAACTAAAAAAGTATTAAACAGTGGTGTGGCGTTGAAACAACGTTTTCTCACTTACAGCACTGTCTGTGTCATTTATTTCTCTAATTCCACCTCCAAGCCAACATAGCTACTCTTCTACGACTGTTGCTATGGTAACATGATGGATGCTGTTAGCTCACTCTGTTCTGTCCTGTTCTTCAAAAACACATTAAAATTCATTTTCTTATTTTTGTCTGTCAGAAAGTTGTAAATACAGGCCAAGTCTAAACCGTTGTTTATGTTTGTTGTCATGGTTGCATTCAACGTTAAAGGCTGTATATAACACAGTAACATGCTCCAGCCAATCAGAAACAAGTATTTTTCAGCACTGTAACTCAAATGAAATGACCAAACCTTGCAAAAAAACTGAGTGAAAGTGTGAAGGTGATTTAATGCTCAGGTGAGTTAATGCTCAGGTGAGTTAGAGAACTGTACAAACTGGATCTGTTGAAGAGAGCGATGTGACATTTATAGTGGCGGATTTTTAAATTTCTCTTCATAAGGGAAAAAAAACTTAAGTGGTTATAAGTGGATATATTCACATGTGCATTCTGGGATGTAAATTGGCTAATAAGAGAACTGAGCTGAGTGGAGGTGTGAGATAATGAGAACTGTTATCACAGCGAGAAAAAGGATTAAAAATAAAATTAAACACAAAATTTGTGCAGGTCAGCGTGTGTGAGAGATAAAGGAGCAATTTCACTCAGCGCTCAACTTATCAGCTTTACATATGAAGAATAAATGAAGGCCATGCAGAGGGGGGTTTACATCACCTCAACTTGGGGTGCGGTGGTGGGGAGACAGACAAACAGAAAGACAGACAGACAGACACTAAGCTATAAAGCAGAGAACGTATTGCACTTAATTTTAATCTTTTACAGCGTGCCTTACACAAATAATAACTAATAAAAAAGGCAAAATCTGTTGTCATGTCACATAAAGAGACATGTCATATTAACAAAAGTGATATTTGTACCGCATGACTGCTGTCTGCCAATCAGAACACACTTTACTTAACTTCTTTTTTGCTTTGAGAAAAAAATAACTGGACAATATAGTTGTATTTTCTTTTCATAACTAAAGAAAGACAGAAGAGGACAAGTGCGTGAGGTCATGTGATTATTTCACTCATTGTTATCTCTTCCAGAACACACACACACACACACAGATTACGAGAGAGAAAAAGAGAAAGAGAAAGAGAGAGTGTGTGTACCATTTTGACATTTTTTGCTACACTCCTCTTTTTATTTTGATATTTTTTTGCTTGCTTTGTTGTCAGGCCACAGTGCTTTTCTTTCTGGAACAATGCTGTGATTTTTTTTTGGTGATGAATAAAACAGAAATCCATAAATAAATAAATAAAAATATAAATAAATAAATAAATACTGTGAGGAACTTTTGTCTGAGAAATTGTTTGAAGCAACAAAGATGCAAGATGGAAAATTAGAGAGAGAGAGAGAGAGAGAGAGAGAGAGAAAGACTGAAAGAGAGATAGAGAGAGAGAGAGAGAGAAAGACTGAAAGAGAGATAGAGAGAGACAGATAGAGAGACTGAAAGAGAAAAACAGAGAGAGACAGACAGAGAGACTAAAAGAGAGAGACAGATAGAGAGACAGATAGAGAGAGACAGAGAGAGAGAGAGTGTTCGTTATTCAGGTGAAGGAAAAACAGCTATTACGCACGTCTGTGGCTTTGGCAGAGGAAAAGTAACCACAAAACCAAAAACACCTCGCTGTCATTCCTGAAGGATTAAATGTCCCACTCTTCAAAGCTGTAATTATGGAATTACATGAACGTCGTCCCGTATCTGAATACAAACACGTTAACTGAATTATTTTTAACACACCTGGAACACGCCAGCACATAAAATAAAGTGTTTTATTTATTTTAAAAAAGTTTTATTTAAATAAAATGTTTTTCTTTCATGAAGCAGAATAAAGACAGCATACATCATGTTCAGAGTTTTAATCCCATAGCTGGTGTTGACTTGTGCTTCTCGTTATGGTACGTTGACACTAGCAGCATAACCGGTACTTAATTTGTACCGGATCATGTTGGCACACGATCAGGCACAACTCCGGAACTTATTTTTCTTTTGATAAAAATAAAAAAGCGATCATAAAATCAGTTTAATGAAAGACAGAATGATCTGTGTCACCTCTTTTTTCCAAAAATACAGTCGGCTCATTTATATGATGACCAGTTGGTAATTAGTAATCACGGCATCACCTCCCACTCGAGAGGCTTTTTTATTGTGTCCTGCGACCTTTACTCTCAATCAGACAAAAATGCACATTCATCCTGTTCATATCTGTATTTGTATCCATTTAGAAAACTATCAGTGAATCATGTATTCGTATTCGGTTACATTGCTAATGTTTTAACCAAGGTTAAAACAAAAACATGTTCATCCTCTCTCTCTCTCTTTCTCTCTCTCTCTGTCTCTCTCTGTGTCTCATTTCCTGCCTCTTTTATTATCACAGATGACGTCTGAATGCTCTGCGACAGAAACGTGTCTGAGCCACAAAAAGCCTGATCTATCAGTTACACAGGGCAGCTCAGGTCAAAGGTTAGAGGTCACACTCCATAGACTACAGGAGTCCCATAAGAGGAAAGTGGGACAATAGAGAAAATGGCCACCTTTATTTTTGTGTATAATGATCTGAAATCCGTCCTCGCTGCTGGACATTATGACATTTCGGAGTTGGTACTGAAATAATGTCTGGGTTTTATTTCTGGTTTCTGTCAGACACAGAACAATCTCACCTTCTGATTCTTACTGAAGGAGTGCGAGGACAAAAACGGTGTCAGATTCCTCATCAGATAAAAGGTCAGCAAGACACTTGGTAGCCGTCTCTCTCTCTGTCTCTGTCTCTCTCTCACAGACACACACACACACACACACAGTGTGGACTCAAGTGTTTTTCCTCTCCACTTCATTATGCTTAAGAGAGCTTGGCCGTTTTTACACTGTCACTCACATCCATGCCAATTCACTGCGCTTTTCTCCAACATGCGTTATCTTTTTACAGAAATTCTTACATACGTACAGAGTCAGCCTTGTACTATGTGGCTGTGAGAGCAGTTATGACCTCATGATATTATAATCTTGTATTTTTTTCTTAGCTGGCTTAATTCACTAGCTAGTTAGTCACAGGGCAGTGTTTTGACCCCTAGTCACTGGTTAGCTTGGTTTCCATGATGACAGCAATGTCTCAGAATGGTGTGGCTTCAGCATTAGTTTACTTTAAATACGGAATAGTTTTCTTAAAAAAACTCAACTTAGATGGATTTCTACAAGAGTGTATATCATCATTTAACAATCTGACAGTTTATAATTAGTCCCTGCACCTTAAACCCTGCACACTAAACCCTGCACCCTAAACCCTATACCCTAAACCCTACACAGTAAACGCTAAACCCTATAACCTGCACACTAAACGCTAAACCCTATACCCTAAACCCTTCACCATAAACCCTATACCCTAAACCCTACACAGTAAACGCTAAACCCTATAACCTGCACACTAAACGCTAAACCCTATACCCTAAACCCTTCACCATAAACCCTATACCCTAAACCCTACACAGTAAACGCTAAACCCTATAACCTGCACACTAAACGCTAAACCCTGCACACTAAACGCTAAACCCTATACCCTGCACCTTAAACCCTTCACACTAAACCCTGCATCCTAAACCCTATAACCTAAACCCTGCACACTAAACGCTAAACCCTAAACCCTGCACCTTAAACCCTTCACACTAAACCCTGCATCCTAAACCCTATACCCTAAACCCTACACACTAAACGCTAAACCCTATACCCTAAACCCTTCACCATAAACCCTGCACCCTAAACCCTGCACCCTAAACCCTACACAGTAAACGCTAAACCCTATAACCTGCACACTAAACGCTAAACCCTAAACCCTGCACCCTAAACCCTTCACACTAAACCCTGCATCCTAAACCCTATACCCTAAACCCTACACACTAAACGCTAAACCCTTCACCATAAACCCTGCACCATAAACCCTACACCCTAAACTCTGCACACTAAACCCTGCACCTTAAACCCTGCACCTTAAACCCTGCACCATAAATCCTACACTCTAAACTCTGCACGCTAAACCCTGCACCTTAAACCCAGCACCCTAAACCCTGTACCTTAAACCCTACAGCCTAAACTCTACACCCTAAATCCTGCACCCTAAACCCTGCACCTTAAACCCTAAACCCTAGACCCTGCACCTTAGACCCTGCACCATAAACCCTAAATGCTGCACAATAAACCATAAACTCTACACCTTAATCCTTGCACCCTAAACCCTACACCCTACAGCCTAAACCCTGCACCCTGACACGCCTCATCCTAGTTATGTGCATTATTCATTTTTTGCATTATTCAGTGTTGTGTATTGTGTTTATTGCTCAGTTGTGCATAACGTTGTCTATTGTTTAGTTGTGTATAATGTGTATAATCACAGTCACTATAATATACATTGTAATTAATTCATGTTTAATGGTGTGTTTATGATTTCTTTGCAGCTGCTGAACAAAAGAAAGAAAAAACTCATTAAAATGAGAAAAATGTCGTCAGACGAGTGTCTAAATTTAGTTTTAATCTGAGCTGTTATAATGGAATAGATCTTTTTTTTTTATTATTTGTCTCAGCATCACATTTAAATGAAAAGATCATGCTAGAAAAAGAGAAAAACTCACAAAAACAAGATTTTCAGTGTTTCTTTATTTATTTGTATGGATCATTTTTGCATTTGCACTAAACTCCAGCAGGTCACTGAGTCACTGTTCCAAATCAACAAAACTCCTCGTTTATCATTTATTATGTTTCAGTCCAAAAGGCTATGATCCAAATGAAGACTGATGGCAGCGGTGACCCACTCCGCCATTACACACCTGATAAACAGCATCACCGTCGTTCACCCGAGTGACCAGCCCGTTCAGATGGCACTATAATGGCACACAACTCAATTACACACACCCAACCACACACACACACACACACACACACACACACACACACAGGACAGATCAGAGAGCAGATGTCCTCCACAGCTTTATCACATTAGCAACATTAAACATGATTACATCTGCCTGGTCAGAGGAAGTGGGATTAATATATAAATGGGATAATGAAGCACAGTAACCATCCACCTTTACCTGTAATATGTTTGTACCAGATTTTGATCGATTAGACGCCGGTAATGAGCTTTGTTAGAGTCATTTTGATTGATTGTTAGCAAAAGACTCAAAGAGAGACAAATCCATCATTTAACTGTGTTAAATCCTCATGTTAAACTGAGATGTTGCTAAAACTCGTGTTCAGTTTATATATTTTATTGAAACAGCAAAAAAAAAGGACAAAAAGAAAACTGAAAAAGAGATGAAATTCTTTGCTGTCATTAAAACATGAATAGAGCTCCAAGTTGTGTGGCTTCAGTATGAAATGAGTTATTTCACAGATGGATTTATTCGTGTGCTCCTGAAATCAAAATCAGTGTTTCAGAGCTTTTTGTACCTGTCTCTTAGTGTTAAAGATACCAATTTTTTAATTTTGTTGTTCATCACTTCCTGAAAAACAATTCAAATTTTTGAGGACTCATCCTGCATTAGGCTGTTTGTCCAATTAAATACTCTCTGGAAAGGATATGCCCCGTGTCCGGGGGCGTGTCTTGCTCTACAGTGCAGCTCGTTAGCAGTAAACATAGTTCATTGGAGTGTTTTTCACTCCACACTTCTGTGTTTCTATGAGAATAATCATTTAAAGCTTATTCATGTGGAAGATGGAAGAGGTTTTTTTTATTTTTTTTTTTTTGAGATGGCAGTTTGTGACTTTTCGGACTTGCTGGAATGTCACTACCTCGGACTGATGGAGAACGCACTTCTGTCTTTATACACCGTCTCCATCAGTAAAAGTCAGTAAAATCATTTTATCTACAACTCAGACACTCAGTTGTCTCCTGGTGGCGAACCTGCTGCTCTCTGTGACCATCAGTGCTTCTGACACTCAACCTCAGACACATACAGCATAACTCCAAAAACACAGCATCTCGTCATCTAGGATATTGTCTGAAGACGGTGTGGGTGAAGACGGTGTGGGTGAAGACGGCGGTGAGAAATCCTCCACAAGTGAAAAAAACACTCTCCTTATAAACTCTTCACTGTTCTCCATATTAAGCTAGTTTGCAAGGCTACTGCAGGTTTGCTTAGATTGAGCAGGGGTGTGGCATGGTGTATCTTGAATTCTATTGGCTCCCGTGTAAATTAGACAAACACTTCACTCATCACTCTGACTTCCTGTTTTAGAAAGAAATACCTCAACATACGGAATCAAATCACAGCTCTCAAGACATTTCATGAGGACTTAAATACAAATACTGACCCCACTGTAAGATGTGACTTAGTAATATTCAAGCTAAGTTGCTTAGTTCCTGGTAGCTATTTTGCTTAATTTATTAACTAGCCAGATAATGTTAGTATTTTTAAAATAATTAGCTAAAATAATTTTAAATATTTTAAAATAATTATGCTAAATGCCATAAATGTAAAGTATGAGAGCTGTCTGGGTAGTTCATTGTGCCACTTAGCCTGCTGTTAGCACACATGCTGCTATTTTAATTATTATTACATGAAAATGATCATTTGAGGTGATGCTCAACCTGCTAAATTGTGTACAAATTGTGTTAAAGTTTTTTTTTTTTTTGTAAAGGCAGCTCTTAACAAGCTAGTTAGCTAAACATTTTACTGTATAATACTAGCCATAATATAGTGAAGACCTTGTTTCCATGGTAACAATCCATGAATCCACATCAGCAAGAATACAGAAATATTGTGCACTAAGACACCACAGGCACCTGCTGACACGCACACACACAGCACTGGTTTTGCCTTGTCCTGGTCCACACTCCAGGTGACTAGCCAGCATGTCTATGCTAATCTAATGAAAATGTGGTAATGTAATGAAAAGTGCAGTGCATTTTGTTCCCCAGTCCCCGGGAGGCGCTCTCCCACAATACACCAACCGCTGAGAGGTCAGTGCCAAGTGTGTGTGCGTGTGTGTGTGTATGAGTGTGTGAGTATTCAGCTAAAGCTAATGTAGCATAAATATCATGCAGGCAGATCAGTGGTTCCCCACGGTTCGACACAAAACCTGTTTGACAGCAGCGGTGATGATGGTACGTTGCGACTGAGTCACACACTGCAGTCGGCTCTGAAATGTTGGCATCGTTATATGTTCACACACACACACAAACAGCGGGATAGTGGGTTTAAAGGTCTGAGGGCACAACGATGAACTATTTATATTTTTATAGTCTGATAATATCTAACGTCTCATTGTTCAAAATTCATAACTAATTATAAGCTAAGCTACCAATAGCTAATTATTTAAAAAATACAAGCCAAGTTCACCAACAAGCTAGCTAAGAATAGCTAATTGTTTAAAAAAAAAATGCTTGATACCAAGTTAGACAACAATAACAAATTGTATGAAAAATAGCTAAGCTAACAGAGGGAGACAGATAGAGAGACAGACAAAGACTGACAGAGGGACAGACTGATAGATAATGAACAGGCTAGTCACTAACAGCGCTAGCTGTCATGCAGGGATTTATGCTAAATTATGCTAATTATTTTACTTGCTGTAAAGTTTCCTGTTTAATGCAACAGTAGAATTTAATTTCAGCACATTTCTACACTCCACTGTGGAATTCTTCTTTAAATGATAATGAAATGTTGTAGGATGAATATAATTTGATGATGATTAGCATTAGATACATGATGAAATGACAGACAGTTCTCAGAGGAGCGCTCATATTTTCGAGTGTGGATGCTCTTTACCTCCCGGTGTGGATTCTTTTAACGCACAGTCCTCCTGCCCTCGCTGCCCTGCTGCTGTTTTATTAGAACCTCAGTCCCGCTGCGCTCCTGAATTATGTGTGTGTCATGTCTCTGAAGTGCTCCATATTTCCTCTCCCAGAGTTCAGGATTAAATTTCCCACACAGGGCTGTAACACTGCATCGGCCAGACCCGAGACAGAGACACTCGCAGACGTTTTTCCATCATCTCCATCACCAGGATTCAAAATTTCATATTTGTGCAAAAAAAAAAACCAAACCTGATCACATCTGTATAACTACCAAAATGTCTGTACTGTCTATATTTATTATACTATACTGTATGTATATATTATGCTTAGCTTTATTAATTTGTTAATTCTCAAGACACTTTTTTTTGCATTTCTCAATATTATATCTGAAAGTGTATTATTGTTAATATTTTTAAATGAATAGTGAGTCCGTCTTTCGTTGGTTGAGAGCAGCCAATCTGGGGAAAGAAACCAACTACAATGCATAATATATATATATATATATATATATATATATATATGTCTGTGTGTGATTTATGCATAACAGTTTGATTTATTATATTATTAGGTTTTGCAGAAATTATAATATGATATAGTAAATAATATAGAAAGTAAATATATTAAGTTAAATTGTTATATAAATTAATAAAGTTTATATATACTTTTTTTAAAAATTTATACTTACCAGACTTCCCAGGATAGATTCTTTTCATTTAAATAATAAAGCCAGTTGGAAATTTTCTATTTGTAAACAAATTATTTTAATATATTAAAAAATACTTTCTGGTTGGTGTTAGCTAATTTGCTAATTTAAATCTGCAACAAATAATAAATTAGCCAAAAAGTTCAGATAAGAACACACTGCACTATAATCATGTAGCTTATAATGACTGGTGTGTTGCATTGTGGGATGCAGTGGATTTGGAAATTTGGCTCTTGGTCATTAACATACTGGAAATATTCCTGTTGCTCACGTACTGATTCTGGGAGAATTTATTCTGTGTACACTTCAGCTTAAAGGTTTTTTATAGAACCCTACAACAAAGTGTTTTTCAAATAAAACTCTTTTTTTTTAGAAGCTAAGAGCACTTAATCATCCTATAGATCCTTATAGAACCATTTTATTGATGACTATAGTATACTTTAGCACACACTGTGAGGCCGTGTGATTGGTAGGTGCTGTTTTGATGACATCATCTTTTTGTATCTTCCTGTTGGAAACAGCGATTCATGTTTTCTTTTGTATTTACTTTCAAAAGCTGCACTTTAAAATTGATCACAGGTTTCACGCCGAAGGCTTCCATTACAGCCGTCTGGACAAAACCTGAGTTC